>NC_085137.1:246293307-246593307 GCF_035046485.1 Aedes albopictus | reverse complement strand
TTAGATTGCACATAGTTTTATATTTTGTATACATAAAGGGGTTTTACAAGGACTCCCTGGCAATGTATGTCAAAACTCTTGGAATAAACTGGCTTCTGAAGATACATTTAGATAAAAAAAATGTAGAACTCAGATAAATTCCCATTTAATGGGATATACAATGTTCATATGTCTGTCCTAAGGAATTCGTGCAAGAAGCTTTTCATATTTTTCATTGGTAACACCAGGAGTTCCTTTAGCAGAAAGGTTTCATAAAAAAAATAGAGAATTATGTCTTCTGGTTATCAACATGCAATTTTGCTTCCGTTTTAATGTCATGTTTTGCAAGGATTCTAGATATTAATTTATAAATTAATCCAGTAATTTTACAAATCGTTCTACAAATTATTAATTCATAAATCCAAAAAAAAAATCATCCAAGACGACTGAATTTTCAATGTGTTAGTAATTATTCAAAAAAATAAAAATAAAATGCCACTATACGAAATTGTTAGTATGATTACTTTGGTCATTGCAGAGTTTTTCTACAAACTCATTCTGAAATTTGTAGAAATACCGTTAAATACTCTTTCAAAGCAATAACTTCAGGAAGTCCTTCACTAGCAAATTAATAAATAATTTTAAAGTTTCAATGAAAACATTAATTGAAACTTATTCCAAAGTTCAGCCAAATATTTCGACAAAAAAATCTAACTATTACAAGGAACTACTACAGAAAAAATCTGAATAGAATCTCTAAAATAATGACAATAATTTCTCCATGGTCTCAATCAGAAAATCCTTTTCAAAGTGCGTCAACATACAAAATCCCATCGACAAGAATTGTTCGATTACCACCAGAATTCCAGGGGTTTTCAGCTAAAATAAATTTGCTTAGTTTTCCTGGCAGTAGACAGTTGAAACTCTGCAAACTGTGTGATTCCTCGATTATACTCGAACTGTATTTCTCGACAAATAGTATTGTGAAATATTCTGTAGAAAATTATTGAAAGAATGTCATACTCTTCTAGTTAAAATAATAGGTTTTTGCGCATGATTTTGATGATTTCTGGTTTACGTCATTATTAAGCTATGATTAACCATGTATCAGTGGGTCTGCTTCAGAGGCACGTTCTCCTCCATTTAGGAAATTTGTACCAAGTAACAGGCTGAAAATTTTCTAAGAAAATGTTGAAGAAGTATTATTGTTGTTGGAGAAGTATTTTATGGCAATTTTGATAAAATCAGTCAAAATTTGGCTGCCAAAATTATTATTTTTTGATACTTTGTTCACGTTTTGTAGATTAGGTTTTTAGTCGTTAAAAACTTTATTTTGAAAAAATATGATTTGAAATACGTTTTTCCCAAATTTAAGGTCTAATCGTTGACTAAGTATCCGGACAATCTAAACATGTCACTCGGATAATCTCTATCAAAAAAGAAATCACTCGTAATTCTGAATCTAATACTCATCTGCATCATTTTGTTTTTTTTTTGAGATTCCTGCGTGAAACTTCTGAAACTGTGTAAGAATCTGGATTTAAAGTAAGTCAAGTGCTAAATCTAGATTTGAGTTTACATTCTGGAGGCGCTACACAACATTTTGAAAATTCCCGATCATAAACTAAATTCCCGACTTATTCCCGCATATTTCCCGATGGATTTCAATTCCCGACTTTTTCCCGCATTTCCCGAATTTCCCGAATCTGTGGCCACCCTGCACTTTCTTGCAAAATTTCATCAACTTTTATCGATTGGTTCGAAAGCTACTGTTGATAAGGGTGAGTGTTAGTGAAATTTTTTCGTGTTTTTCATGTGCGATGTTTGCGTATTCATAACTTTTGAATTTCTTTACCAATTTTCATGAAATTTTCACAGAAGGTAGTTGATTATGTGTATATTATGTCGGCAAAATTTGATGATTATTGGTAAAGTACTTTCAATAGTACAACCGATACAATAGAGGGTGCTGACTAATTGCTGTCTGAGGGGCTAAAATCACGTTCAGTCCCAATACATGTTTCGATTATAAAATAGTTGATAGAGCATCGATTTTTTTGAAATTTTGCCCATGCAACAAATGTAGATTGAGAGGTTTGTGTTGAAAATTTCAGCCATTTCCTTTGACGAATTCAAAAGTGGCAGCGCTGACAAGCAAAACTAGGGGCTGTACAAAATTCAATGGCGCACATTCTACTCTTTCATTGCTACAACAAAAAGTACTGCACCGATTCACATGAAATTTTGTAGGTGAGATGAACATATCTTAAGATTTTATTAGGTCAAAATTGAGCAATTTTAATGTACATATTACAGAGTTACGACTGTAATTCTGTGTTCCGATTGTTGCGGATACAGGCTTTACTTGAAAATCATGAATGGTAATTCAATATTAGCTTCGATTATATTTTTCAAATATTGTTTCAATAGTTATCAAAAAGTGTGTAAAGAAAAATGTTACAAACGTACGACCATTATATTTTAAAAATAAAATGATTGTGAAAGTACTGAAAATTGCCTGAAATCTGTGTCCATTAGCAAAACTGCTAAGAAGTTGCCTCATCAGCTGAAGCATTTTGTAACATATAAAATGAGAATTATGTCTGCTTTTCAATAAGCATCCTGTGCTACTGTCTTCAAGGAATCAGAATTGGCAGAATACATTTGAGTTTTCTTCTTATTTTCTGCATGTTCTTCTTCTTAAGTGCGCAGAATTAGGAACTGGTATATAATGGTCCTAATTCTGCGCAGACATACTGACACTAAGTTTTGAACATATAATCAATAGATGAACTTCATATTAACGCTATCATAGTAACAAGACCGGGCCAAAAATCTCGTTAATAAAGATATCTGGAGCTCGATTTGAATAGGTCGTATGTGTTTTCGTCAATATAAAATTCGATCAGTTTATTTTAGCAATAGTAGTGTGGCATCTCGGCAACACTGCCGCACGCCCACAGCATCAACCTATAGAGAGAGCAGTCAGTAAGTTAGTGCGAAGTATACGTGAGTGTCGCGTCTGAATTAGAGAAATAAATACTCAAGTTTTGTTAATAAACCGTCGCGTTTATTTCAATCGAAATCCGCTAATCCGTTCCGCAGAATCGTAACCCGTCCGCTCCGAATCGTATATTCCCACATTTGGTGACCGCCGACGGTCGTTTTCGTGAATTTTCGAGACGATTGCGATTTACGACGCGAAAAGAAAACAAGATGGCGAACCCACAGCCAGCCGCCACCGCCGCCGTAGCTGTGAAATTGCCCGATTTCTGGAAATCGGATCCCACTATGTGGTTCGCCCAGGCCGAGGCGCAATTCGCGTTGGCCGGCGTAACACAAGACGAGACCAAATTTCACCACATCGTTGCCAAAATTGATCAGTCGGTGATCTGTCATGTCGCGGATCTCGTCAAGCAGCCACCAGCCAACGATAAATACGACGCAATCAAAACACGATTGGTCGCACGTTTCGAGCTATCGCCGCAGTCGAAATTGGAAAAATTGTTGGGAGCTTGCGATCTGGGCGATTTGCGGCCTACCCACCTGCTGGCTAAGATGCAGGAGCTGGCATCCGGGCTAAACGTCGACGAGGCATTTTTGAAAATGCTTTTCATCCAGCGACTGCCAGCGAACATCCGGCCAGTTTTGAGTATTAACGACGGTAGCCTGGCCAAAATCGCCGAGATGGGGGACAAAATGGTCGACCTAGTCCCACACGTCGCCGAGGTAAAAGCAAACGCTGCAGCTGCACCGGAAGAGCCGTTCTCCCAAGAAAATCTTGCGGCACAAATCGCTGCCCTGACCGCTGAAATTCGCCGTCTAAAATCTGGACCGGAAAGAACGCGCTCTCGTTCGGTATCCCGTCGCCGGAGTGACAACGGAAGTGGCATCTGCTGGTACCACCGAAAGTACGGTGGCCAAGCTGAGCGGTGCCGTAGTCCATGTAAGTACCAACAGCCAAAAAACTAGTGTGCCGCCCACCAGAAACGTGTGAGGTGGGCGCAGGACAACAAAGCTGCCGGCTGGTTATATACGATAAGACATCGCATACGCGATTCTTAGTCGACACCGGCTCCGACGTATCAATAGTACCAGCATCCAGGAAAGATAAACTGAACGGACCGTCGCCATTTCAACTACATGCTGCAAACGGATCGAACATTTGCACGTACGGTAGTCGATTCATCACAACGGACCTTGGATTGCGACGCAGATTTTCGTGGAATTTTCTTGTTGCGGATGTCACTACTGCAATCATAGGAGCCGACTTTTTGGCCAATTTCGGCATCGTCATAGACCTGGGGCATCGCCAACTAATCGATGGACGAACGAAACTGCACTCTGTTGGTGGGTTTGTAAATGCAGTAGTGCATAGTGTTACAACTGTTGATCACTGCCACCCGTTCCACAACCTACTTGCAGAGTTTCGGGAAATCACGATGCCTCCGACAATGCGAACAACAGTGCAGCATGATGTCACCCATCACATTCAAACAAAAGGTCCACCCGTCGCCTGCAAGTCACGTCGTATGGCACCCGACAAGCTGAAAGCTGCTAAGAAGGAGTTTGAAACTATGATGGAACTGGGAATTTGCCGACCATCCAAAAGTAGCTGGGCCAGTCCGCTGCACTGTGTTCCTAAGAAAAACGGTGAGTGGCGCTTTGTGGGAGATTATCGAAGTCTTAATCGGGTTACCATTCCAGACCGCTATCCCGTCCCACACATTCACGACCTTCTTAACAACTTCCTAGGGAAACGCATATTCACGACACTGGATATGATTCGGGCGTATCATCATGTACCAGTCGAAGAGTCGGATGTCGAAAAAACGGCAGTAATAACGCCCTTCGGATTGTTCGAGTTTACGAAGATGCAGTTTGGGCTATGTAACGCGAGCCAAACGTTTCAACGATTTATGAATCGCATTTTTGGGGACCTCGACTTTGTTGTTGTATTTGTCGACGACATATGTATTGCATCCGCATCGGAAGAGGAACATCGTGAACACATACGTGTAGTATTTGAACGCCTTCGACAAAACGGACTAGTACTCAACTTAGTCAAATGCCGATTCGCCCAAACCGAAGTGGATTTCCTTGGTTATCGTGTGTGTTGTGACGGAATTAAGCCGGATCCCGAACGTGTTCGAGCCGTGGTCCAGTACAAATCACCTGAAACCGTTAAGGAACTGCGTCGTTTCTTGGCTCTGGTCAACGGATACAAGCGCTTCATATCCCGAGCAGCGGAAATGCAAAAGCCTCTTCAAGAATTGATACCCGGAAATCGCAGGAACGACATGCGTAAACTAAAATGGAAACCGGTGGCAGAACAAGCGTTCCTGGAATGTAAAAACAGCCTGGCAAATGCAGCTCTACTACAGTATCCAGATTCAACAAAAACGTTGGGATTAATGGTGGACGCTTCGGATGTCGCCGCCGGAGCAGTTCTTCAGCAGCGAGTGAATGGTGCCTGGAGACCGTTAGGGTTCTTTTCTCAAAAGTTTTCTCCCTCGCAAAAGAAATACTCTGTGTTCGGTCGTGAGCTCACGGCCATGAAGCTCGCCGTCAAATACTTCCGATATCTCGTAGAAGGTAGGGACTTCATTATCTACACAGATCATCGTCCGTTGACGTACGCTCTGAACTCCAAATCAAACCATTTGCCACACGAAGAACGTTACCTGGAGTATATATCGAGTTTCACTAAGGACATTCGGCATATAAGCGGAAAGGACAACTATGTTGCAGATGCACTCTCCAGGGTCAATGCCGTTATTGTTCCATCCGGAATAAATTTTGGATCAATCGCTGAATCCCAAAAAGATGACGAGGAACTGCAACGACTTTTAACAAGGAAGGAGACGTCATTGAAGCTGGAATTGAAACAGACGAATCATTTGGATCAACCTGTCTACTGCGATGTGACGAACAATCGCATTAGACCTTTCGTGCCTAAACAACACAGACAGCATGTCATGAAAGTGCTCCATAGTCTGTCGCATCCGGGAGTTCGTGCCTCGAGGAGGTTGGTATCTGAAAGATTTGTATGGCCATCTATCAACCGAGACGTAGGTCTTTTCGTCAAATCATGCTCCGATTGTCAACGATCGAAGATCCAACGACACACAATAACACCATTAAAAGAGTTCAACCTTCCAAACAGCCGCTTCAAACACGTTCATGTTGACATAGTAGGTCCGCTGCCAAATTCGGGAGGAAATAGATACCTATTGACCATGGTGGATCGGTATACTCGTTGGCCGGAAGCGGTCCCACTACCGGACATGCTAGCCGAAACCGTCGCAAAAGCATTCTGCAATGTTTGGGTTTCTCGTTTTGGCGTACCGGAGACCATTACCACCGACCAAGGCAGGCAGTTCGAATCCGAGCTATTTTTGGAAATGACTCGACTTTTTGGAACACATCGCGTACGAACGACGGCTTATCATCCTCAGTCAAACGGGTTGGTCGAAAGGTTCCATAGAACCTTGAAAGCAGCCATCATGTGTGTGGACCCCAAGCATTGGTGTGCCAGGCTGCCATTAATCCTTCTGGGGCTCCGTTCAGCTGTGCGAGAGGACATCAACTGTTCAGTCGCGGACATGGTCTATGGGCAACAACTTCGAATACCAGGGGAATTCTACGATTTCTCTTCCGAGGACATCGATCGTACCGATTTTGTGAAATCGTTGCGAAATGTTATGCAGCAAGTTGGCCCCATCAGCAACAGCAATCATGCGAAACGCCACGTTTTCATCCCCGATGATTTGAAGACTTGCAAGCACGTTTTTGTTCGAGTGGACACAGTTAAACGCCCACTGCAGCATCCATATGATGGACCATACGAGGTCCTCGAACGGAATGACAAATCTGTCCTTCTATTCATGAAAGGGAAGAAGCAGCTAATTTCGTTGGATCGTGTCAAACCTGCATTCATATACAACTCTGAATTGGAAAACGACATGGACTCCAGCAAAACCAAAGTTACGCCATCGGGCCACAGGGTTCGATTCCTTGCGTAACTGGAAGGGGGCTCTGTGGCATCTCGGCAACACTGCCGCACGCCCACAGCATCAACCTATAGAGAGAGCAGTCAGTAAGTTAGTGCGAAGTATACGTGAGTGTCGCGTCTGAATTAGAGAAATAAATACTCAAGTTTTGTTAATAAACCGTCGCGTTTATTTCAATCGAAATCCGCTAATCCGTTCCGCAGAATCGTAACCCGTCCGCTCCGAATCGTATATTCCCACAGTAGCAATATGGATATTTCGATGGTTTTTAATGATAAAACCGAAAGCCGGTTTTGTAAGGAATCGTCTATATGTATTAATTTTGTTAAATTTCAACAGTTTCCGCTATAAGAAGCGAATCCAAATGATCGAATTTTATATCGACGAAAGCACATACGACCTATTCAAATCGAGCTCCAGATATAATAAAATTACTTCTGGAGACTATCAAGCATCGTTAATGCTAGTGCAGTGCTGGGCTAGTGATCTTTTGTAAGTCAATACGGTCAAGAGGGAGGAAGTGTTGATATAATCCGTCGCCCACGGCAGACCGACATGTCGAATGTTGTTTCGGATTTTTAAATAAAGAACTGTAAAAATCATGTGAATTAGCTTCGGTGCGTTAAATATTTTATTCTTGATCATACTTTGTATACGCTTATATGCATCAATGCTCATATTTCGACAAAAGTCTTTATTTAACAGGACGTAAACGAATTTCAAAAAAAAAAACACATACACATAGACGTTTGACCTTGCCATTCATAAAATTCCTGTTGTTTTTCTGTTCCAGCGAACGTGCAATAGCTTTTGGTTTCAACAATTCATCCGAAGTAGTATTGGGATCAGGATTACGAGAAATCGAATCCTGCCGAGTTTGTACAATTTTGGGTGGTATGAACTGAACAAAAAATAGGAAAACAAATACTTAGGTAAACATCACTTTAAAATGGTAGCTAGGTGGAATTAAATAAACAAAGAAGAATTAAAAGTCTTCATCTTGCTGATTCTTTTTTGGGGATTCGTTTTTGAGGATAGTCTCCGCCTTGTTCTCATCCATGTTCAGTGCCATCGTTAGGAGTCGGACCATACACTTGTGCTCTTCCTTTTTGTCGGCACCTTTTGAGGAGGAGAAAAGAGTTACAAATAGAAAGTTGAGATTATTCAAGTGTTGATCCTTGCCTTCATCGGTGACATCCTTCTCTAGTTGCAGCTTCTCTTGGGCAATCATGAGCATTCCTTCTTCAATCGTACCATCACTTATTAGCTTATAAATAGTCACAGGTTTTGTTTGTCCCATTCGGTGACTTCGATCCTCGGCTTGTTTGTCGTTGTATGGATTGAAGTCAATGTCATGGATGATCACCTAGAAATGAATAGTTATTAATACGTACTAATCTATGCCAGATTATCCAAGCCCAATCCCTACCGTATCAGCTGCAGTCAAATTGATGCCCAACCCTCCGGCCTTCGTTGACAGCAGGAAGATGAAAATGTTCGGATCCTCGGTGTACAGGTCGATCATTTCCTGTCGCTCGGTAACGGCCGTCTGACCATCTAGCCGCAGAAATCCGTACTTCCGGATGTCCAGGTACTTTTCCATGATGTCCAGCATCATGACGAATTGGCTGAAGATCAAAACTCGGTGTCCCTCGCTCTTCAGTTTGGGCAGCAGTTCGTCCAATTGTCGGAACTTACCGGATGCCACTATCAGCTGATCGGGGATTCGTAGGTCGTATAAGCTCTATGGGAAATAGAAGCGGCATTCGGAATTCGAAGCAAATTTGAAGTAAGGATGCTAACTTACGGTATACTTATCCTTAAGTTGCAATAACTTAAAGTCAGACAGGTACGCAATGTCCTGAAAAGTTTCATCGATATTTTTGTTCTTCCAATCTGAGTCTCCGGCCAGCTTTCGGGCAATTTTACGAACCTCTGCATCCGAGAAATAGTACCTAGTGAAAACATATAATCAATGACCAGCGTTGTTAATCAACAATCGTTATCCTGTCTTCCAACAGCCTCAACCCTTCAGGACGCGCACCGTTGTAAAAAGCTTATAACATTTTCGAAAAAAAATCGCTTGTTGCTCGAGTTGCATATGCGTGATGCAGTTTCAGGATGAAACAGTCCTGAAAGGTTAATAAAAAAAACTTGTGAAGAGTGGCGCATTCCTGGTAGCCACTCTGAGTACTCACGTCCGTTTATTACATTTTGATATCAGGTCGTACCACTTTTGTACCATGAAATTCGCGTGGAGAACCCGGTGACTTTTTCTCCGAATTTAATACGTTTGAATTTTTCGCGTTTAAATCATCGTATATGTTTTCTAGTGAGGTAAAAATGCAGCGGAAAAATTAAGCTGCAGCACCGGTGCTACAGCGACGGTATAAATACCAGCAAATAAATTGGCCGCCCTCAGATTCTTAGTAACAGTTCGTGAAATACCCTTGATCTTGAACCCAACTTACCTCAAAAGTAATGGGTGATTAGCCAGTTTTCGCATGTCCATCATGATCGACATTCCACTAATCTCAGTACTGCTCTTGAACACACCCGTTGCATTCTGGTACTCGCTGACCAAATCCATGTATTTCTCCTTTTGCGAATTTAGCATAGGTACTTTCATCTAAAACAATAACAAATCATTTATTAATCGCTCTGGCAACAAACTTCTATAAGAGAACATACAATTTCCTCTGTCTTCGGAGGCAAAAAGCTGAGGACATCCTTTTTCAGTCGCCGCAATATAAATGGTTTCATAATCTGCTTAGCCCGCTCAATTTGATTTTTCTCGAAAGTTGTCTGATCTTCTCCGCTGTCTTTCGTTTTCTGTAAATCAGGAACAAATAAACAGATTTAGATACGGCTGGAAAGCCAATGCCACCCAATCACTTACAATTCGCTGGAAAAGCGCCTTGATGTCTTCCACTTTCCCGCCGAACAGTTTCGGCATGACGAAGCAAAGCAACGACATTAACTCCAGAAGGTTGTTCTGAAGTGGCGTCCCGGTCAACAGGATGCGCCGATCTGCCCGAATTCTCAACAGATTTTCGTACCGCTGCGAGGTCATGTTCTTCAGCATGTGCGCCTCGTCGAAGATCACATACTGGAATGGTGTGACGCGCCACATTTTCTTCTCCTCACCGGAAGCGCCCATCATGTGGTAAGTGGTCAGGACAACGTCCACATCGGAGATTCCGTTCTTGGCCCAATCGATTCGGATTAGCTTGCGCTCCTCCTGGCTTCCGTAGTACTTCATGAGGATAAGCTCCGGGCACCACTTCCGAAGCTCGTTTTCCCAGTTGTCCAGCGTGGAGGAAGGTACCACAATCAGCTGGGGATGTTTGATTAGGTCGTTCTCCTTCAACCAAGCGAGGAATGCAATCACTTGAATCGTTTTGCCGAGGCCCATTTCGTCGGCCAGGATTCCATTCATATCGTTCCGATGCATCACGGAGAGCCAATTCAGGCCAACCAGCTGATACTCTGCCAGTTTGAAACCTTCGGGAATGTTGGACGGCTGCTCAACGAGACCTCCATCGGCTGCGATAGCCGATTCTAGCTTTTGACACATCTTTTTGCATTTGTTCATGATGGTCACCAGGTTGTTCCTTCGGGACAAATATTCCTGCGTGTGGTTAAGGATGTCCGTTTGAAGAGACTTGTGAGATTTAAGCTTATCTACTAGGTCGTCCCAACTCGTAAAAGGGCGCTGTTCCAACAACAGGTCTACTTTTTTCGTGGATAGAGTCTTAACGGCAGTCAGCTCATTGGCCGTTCCATTATTCAGGAACTCAAAAACGCCCTTCCGGTCTTTCGACATACCATAGTTACCACCATCATCACTATCGTCATCGCTATCGAACACCCTTTCCTGTTGTTTTCCGGACTCATCTTCGCTGTCACTTCCTCCATCCTCCGCATCCATCCGACGTTTTTTCGCCGGGTTATCCGGCTTCCGAGGGATGTTATTCAACGTGGGAGCCTTCTGAAACACCGCAGCTGGAGAAATGGAAAACATTCGCTTTTTGTTGGGCATGTACGATTTCAGATCCTCCAAAGCCTTTTCCACACTCCACTGATGTCGGACCAAGGTGTCCTGGACGAGCATCGTGTCCACATCGGGTCGCTCGGATCTAACTTTCTGTAGGCATAGCTCTTTATCCCGGACCGTGAGCACCGGAGGAGGATCCACTGTCCCATTCTGTGAAGTAGTCGGAGGGCTAGCGGTAGTCGCGGCAGCGGACGAAACTGCTCCCACCGTGGGAATCGGAACGGGCGATACGATAACCTTATCCGGTAGGGCTGCCTTTGTGGGAGTGGTGCCGCACTCGGTTTCACTCTCACTGTCCACTAGAGCTTGAATACGTTGTCGACCGGGAACCATCTCTAGTTTCTGGTCACCTGAAGTTACAAAAAAAATATGATCATCAGATTGTCACATATGGTACCGTGGGGTGTCCTAATTTCGCGCGGGTCCAAATTTCGCTCACTGATCATATTTCAGGCCAAACAATTCAATAGGCTCTATCTGCATTTGAGAGGCTCTCACAAATCATAAGACGATTGTTTTGACCATCGTTCAATGCAAGAAGACAATCATAATACAAATAAACAGCTGATGTATTAACGAAAGAGAGGGAAACCAAAGAGAGCCTCTCTTTTGCAGATAGGACCTTTAGACATGTTTGGCCTGATTTAGACATCATAATTATAAAAAAATTGTGCAATTGTCCCAATTTTACTTTAACTATACTATCTAAAGTAAAATTTGGACAATGCAACGATTAGTTCTATGATTATGTTCTCTAAATCTTATCAGTGAGCGAAATTTGGACCCGCGCGAAATTAGGGCACCCCACGGTAAAATCAGCTTAATTATTTGAGAACAGTTCAGTTTTCAGGGGCTGTCCATAAACCACGTGGTCATTTTTTTGGGACTTTTGAACCCCCCCCCTGCGTGGTCATTTTTCCATACAAAAATTTTTATATGTCCATACAAAATGGTCATTGGCCGAACCCCCCCCCGCCCCCCCCCCCCCCCCCCCCCTCATGACCACGTGGTTTATGGACAGCCCCTCAATGTTGATTATGAGATTGCTGCGGACCTGTGACACACAAAATATATGCTAATCCAACTCCAGAAATATCATTACAAACTCTATAAGTAACTATGAACTACAATTATTGTAGCTAACATTAGCAATAAAAATATATTACTAACAATCACAGACTTCATAGAAATCAGAACAGTAGTTGAACCTAACAAAAAGTGTTAAACTAAAGGCTTACGTTTTACTAAATAAATACAAATACAAATACAAAATACAAATACTACTAAACGCGACCATCGCTTTTCTGTTTACCCATGTAAATCTAACCTTAAAATACATCGCTCCGTGTATAGAAAACCCGGAGAATCACACGCAGGACAAAAAAAGTAAACACGCAAACGACCGAAACAGCTGCCAGCTTCAGCTACGACCGAGCCGACCCATGATGACGGTGGAAGGGTTGACTGGGTAGGTGGAGAAGGTTCAATGAGGTACAGATACAGGTGGCGCAGATAAACATTGCGAACCACTAGTTGTCTCTTTTGTTCTACCGGTGATCTTATGCAACTCAATTAGTGACGTCACTAATTTAGTTCCATAAGATCAGCGGTAGAACAAAAGAGGCAACTAGTGCCTCGCAATGTTTATCTGCGCCACCTGTATCTGTACCTCATTGGAGAAGGTTGACCAGAAAAGAGAGATCAAAACTATAGCGAATCATATGAAAAGCTCCACAATGTAATTTAGAACATTGGCTTGCGTGTATCTTCCCAGTTTTGTTGTAAAAATAACAATCAATAATTATATTTTGGAATTAAGTTAATAATTAAAATTTAATTCTATATAATTAATGAAGTTAACAATTTAAAGTGTCTCATTTAAGATTTGATCTGTCTTAAAATAATCCTTCACCTACATATTTTTAGGTAAAATTGAAATATCACACTAGAAACTTCTAATTTTCCTACCTGCACTGGGAACTGCTCCGTTCGAACCGCTGTGAGCTGGTTTCCGGAACTGCCGCAAAGACATCGTGCCAGATGGTTGAGCTATCAAATTATTTCACAAATTAAAACCCAAACCAACGAAATCAGTAAATATTTTCACTAAACAAGCACTCTCGGCATGGAATGGTTCCACGAAAAAACACGAACACGACGACGCCGTGAGAGGAAATGGTGAGCAGGAGCACAATTTTCAACACACCGATTTACCGCCGAATTTGACAATTTTCCACGATTTTTCACTTTCAATACGTTTTCGCACACCCGAACTCCCGTTTGGCAGTATTTCTAGCAGAACGGAACGTACTTTTTGCAGGAAAATGGCCCAATTTACACCGATTTCGCAACATGGAGAACCGATGGGACGAGAAAATGCTTCGCGAGTGAAAGAACGCGATGCCGAAGAACAGCGTGAAAGAGGAAAGCGTAATGACAGCTTGCGCGATACGGTGGGTTTGGGCATTGTGGTCGAAAGCATGCTGTCAGTTATAAGGCTGTCAGATTTTTTTCCGCCACCGCCTACACTGAAAAGCGGCTTGCGGTAATGACAAGCATAAAAATGTATTTATGATAAAACATACACACTATTGTCGTCGCGGTTGAAATCCGCAGTTTCCCCACACCCGACAATCGAATTTTCTCAAAATCCGTACGTAAAACCTTACGTCGGACGTAGTGCGCTGGACAGCGGACCTGGCCCTCTATCCAGCGCACTGTGCCCGACGTACGTCCGACACATGGTTTAGGAGATACAACGATTTTCGCGTGTCAAAAATTCCGATTTTCAACTGCACGAACAATATTTTTATTTCGCTGGAAACCAGCAAAATTTGGCTGGTTTTTGACATGTTGTAAAACCAGCGATCCATCCAGTAAAATATTTCTTGCTGATTTTTCAGAAATGCAGTTTGACAGCTTTTTTTGCTGGTCGTTCAGCAATTTTGTCCGAGCTCGAGTCTGGCCGAAATTTTTTGTTTTTTTTTTCTTTTCAGACGAAACAAAAATTGATGGAAATGTTCGTTTGAAGTTAATTTTCGGTATCCAGAGATAGTAAACGCGATGAACGCTTATTATAGAAGTGGCGCATTCCATTTTAATGCAAACCGCGATGAAAAATATACATTTTTTTGATGAATTTTCACGTCCTTCTGCTCGCTTCAGTGTCTCGGGCTGGAGCTCGCAAAATGTGTCCAGGAAAATGCTGATTGTTTGACAACTCTCTTGCTAATGCTCAGCAATTTCTATTTTTGCTGAATCTTCAGCTATCATTACTGAGTTTTCGGCACACTACAGTTTGCTGATGGCGTTCCAGCAATTCATTTTGCTGGACGAAAAAATCGAAATTGGGTGTGTAATCATCGACCCACCAACGCTTCTTGTGTGCGCTTTGTTTCTTCTCACATCAACCGGTTCGATAGCCGAGTGGTAGCGTGCGAGCCTGGTGATGTCAAGGTTCTTGGTTCGAATCCGGTTGCCAACAGAAGCTTTTTTTAAATTGAAAATCGGGTCCATGGTAAAATTGAAAACATAATTCTGTTGAATAGGACAGATCGGTGAAGTACTAGATTTGTAGTAATGAGCTGAATTCAGTAACAAATTATGAAAACGACGTATAATCAATGGTGTAGCATTGATTATACGTCGTTTTCAAAATTTGTTACTGAATTTTAGTATGGTGAGAAGGTGAATTCTCCGTTTCTGCAATGAAATGGTGCAAAAAGCGTGGGTATTATGATTCCTTGTCTAATTTAATGCTGTTTGAACAAAACTTTGGGCAACAGTGTTGTTATTTTCTCCATTTCTTGCAACAACATAGTTATCCAAAGTTTTGCTCAAACAGCATCAAATTAGGTAAAGAATCATAATACCCACGCTTTTTGCACCATTTCATTGTAGAAACGGAGAATTGAGCTTCTCACCATACTAAAATTCAGCTCATTACTACAAATCTAGTACTACACCGAACGTGCCCCATTGAAACGAAACTCAGTCTGCACAAATTTAGTGGCGTTGTGTATTTAAATTGACCCTCAGAATAGTAAATTTCACCGCAAGCCGCCGTTCAGTGTAAAGCAGAATTTGAAAAGGGCATGAAAGCATTGATTGCGGAGGGGTCTCCAGTTAGCCTAGTGGTTAAAGCTATGAATCGCCAATCCGGAGACAGCGGGTTTGATTCCCGTTCTGGTCAGGAAAATTTTCTCGACTCCCTGGGCATAGTGTATCATTGTTGTTGTTCGGTCAGGCTAAGGCCGGGGTGGCCTCTGCTGTACATAGTAGCCGCCTCCATTCCACTCGGTCCATGGCTGTTTGTCTCCAGTTCCGCACTCTGCGTAGGGTCCGCAGATCGTCCTCCACTTGGTCGACCCACCTAGCTCGCTGCGCTCCACGTCTTCTTGTACCGGTCGGATGACTCTCGAGAACCATTTTAGTCGGGTTGCTATCCGACATCCTGATGACGTGACCCGCCCACCGTAGCCTCCCGATTTTCGCGGTATGGACGATGGTTGGTTCTCTTAGCAGCTGATGCAGCTCGTGGTTCATTCGCCTTCTCCAAGTACCGTCTTCCATCTGCACTCCGCCGTAGATGGTACGCAACACCTTCCGTTCGAAAACTCCAAGGGCGCGTTGGTCCTCTGCACGTAGGGTCCATGTTTCGTGCCCATAGAGGACGACCGGTCTAACCAGCGTTTTGTAGATGGTTAACTTCGTGTTACGGCGAACTTTGTTCGATCGTAGAGTTCTGCGGAGTCCAAAGTAAGCACGATTTCCTGCCACAATGCGCCTCTGAATTTCTCTGCTGGTGTCGTTGTCGTCGGTCACCAGTGAGCCCAAGTACACGAATTCTTCAACCGCCTCGATTTCATCACCGTCGATATGAATTCGGGGTGGCGGGCGCGATGATTCCTCCCTGGAGCCCTTTGCCATCATGTACTTTGTCTTCGACACATTAATGACTAATCCGATTCGCTTGGCTTCACTCTTCAGTCGGATGTACGTTTCCGCCATCGTCTCAAATTTACGAGCAATAATATCAATATCATCGGCGAAACCAAGCAGCTGAACGGACTTCGTGAAAATCGTCCCACTCGTGTTTATCCCCGCTCTTCTTATTACACCCTCCAAAGCAATGTTGAACAGCAAGCCCGAAAGACCATCACCTTGCCGTAACCCTCTGCGAGATTCGAAGGGACTCGAGAGTGTCCCTGATACTCGAACTACGCACATCACTCGATCCATCGTCGCCTTGATCAATCGTATCAGTTTATCCGGGAATCCGTATTCGTGCATAATCTGCCATAGCTGTTCTCGATCGATTGTATCATACGCCGATTTGAAATCGATGAACAAGTGATGTGTGGGCACGTTGTATTCGCGGCATTTCTGCAACACCTGGCGGATGGCGAACATCTGGTCCGTTGTAGCGCGTTCACCCATGAATCCAGCCTGATATTGCCCCACGAACTCTCTTGCAATCGGTGATAGACGGCGGCATAAAATTTGAGAGAGTATCTTGTAGGCAGCGCTCAGTAGTGTGATCGCGCGGTAGTTCCCGCAATCCAACTTGTCGCCCTTTTTGTAGATGGGACACACGATACCTTCCATCCATTCCTCCGGTAATACTTCCTCCTCCCAAATCTTGGTAATGACCCAGTGTAGTGCTCTCACCAGTGCTTCTCCACCGTATTTTAGAAGCTCGCTTGGTAGTTGATCTGCTCCAGCGGCCTTGTTGTTTTTCAACCGGCCAACCTCCTCCTCAATCTCTTGAAGGTCAGGGGCCGGAAGTCTTTCGTCCTGTGCACATACTCCTAGATCTGTTACCACGCCACCTTCGGTACTTGCAACGTCGCCATTGAGGTGCTCATCGTAATGCTGCCGCCACCTCTCGACCACCTCACGCTCGCTCGTGAGAATATTCCCGTGATTATCTCGGCACATGTCGGCTTGTGGCACAAAGCCTCTGCGCGAGCGGTTCAGCTTCTCGTAGAACTTTCGTGTGTCCTTAGCGCGGTACAGCTCTTCCATCGCTTCGCGATCTCGTTCTTCCTGCTGGCGCTTCTTCATCCGGAAGACTGAATTCTGCCTGTTCCGCGCCTGTTTGTAACGTGCCTCATTCGCTCTCGTACGGTGTTGCAGCATTCTCGCCCATGCTGCATTCTTCTCGTTTTTCAACTGTTCACATTCGCCGTCGTACCAGTCGTATCTGTGATTCGGAGTCGCGAAGCCTAGTGCTGTAGCCGAGGTACTACCTATGGCGGATCGGATGTCCCTCCAGCCATCTTCAAGTGTAGCTGCGCCAAGCTGCTCTTCCGTTGGTAGGGCCACTGCTAACTGCTGCGCGTAGTCTTGAGCCACTTCTACGTTACGAAGTTGCTCGATGTTGAGCCGCGGCGTTCGACTTCGACGCGTGGTGATAACTGTCGAAAGTTTTGAGCGCATGCATACAGCGACTAAGTAGTGATCCGAATCTATATTCGCACTGCGGTATGTGCGGACGTTGGTTATATCTGAGAAGAATTTACCGTCGATTAGAACGTGGTCGATTTGGTTTTCTGTCTGTTGGTCGGGTGATCTCCAGGTGGCTTTGTGGATATCTTTGCGGGGGAAGAAGGTGCTTCGGACTACCATACCACGGGAGGCTGCAAAGTTTACGCATCGCTGGCCGTTATCATTCGATACGGCGTGCAGGCTGTTTCGCCCGATTACCGGTCTGTACATTTCCTCCCTTCCTACCTGCGCGTTCATGTCGCCGACAACGATTTTCACATCACGCGGCGAGCAACCATCGTATGTTTGCTCTAACTGCGCGTAGAACGCTTCTTTCTCGTCATCGGGTCTCCCTTCGTGTGGGCAGTGGACGTTAATGATGCTGTAGTTGAAGAAACGGCCCTTAACTCTCAACATGCACATCCTTGCGTTGATCGGCTGCCACCCGATCACACGATGTCGCATCTTGCCCAACACTATAAATCCTGTTCCCAGTTCATTGGTGGTGCCACAGCTTTGGTAGAAGGTAGCCGCTCGATGCCCGCTTTCCACACTTTCTGTCCAGTCCAACAAAGTTCCTGCAACGCCACGATGTCGAAGTTGCGGGGATGTAGTTCGTCGTAGATTATCCTGTCACATCCTGCGAAACCTAGTGACTTGCAATTCCATGTTCCAAGTTTCCAATCGTAGTCCTTATTTCGTCGCGTGGGTCTTTGCCGATTGTATCGAGTCGTATTTTCTCCTATGTTATTCGCAATGGGGTTTTTACGGGTGGCTTATTGGGCCTACGCCAACACTCCTGTCTCGCCGGAGGGCCATCGTGCCAGTTCTGTTTAACGTCCCAACCAACACTGGGACGACCACGCTGATGGGGCTACCACCTTGGATCTAGCTGGACGTGGTGCAGCGTTTCTTACTCAGCCGCTGGATGCCAGAACAGACGCTGTTTGAGCCGCACCTCCTTGGTGAACAGACACTCGGATCGTACCTCCTCAATCTAGCTGAAGTCAGAAGGACAACAGTGCCCAGGCTGCACTACCAGCTAAGCACACAACTCTTAGCTGGCGGTCTTTGTCATCGCTTGACCCGTGGAAGCATGAGGTAGGAACTTGTGAGGACCAGAGCTATATTGGACGCTCTCCTTATCGACTCACCGTTTTGCAGCCCAGTGTGTATCATTGTACTTGCCTCATAATATACAAATTCATGCAATGGCAGGCAAAGAAGGCCCTTCAATTTATAACTGTGGAAATGCTCAAAGAACACTAAGTTGAAGCGAGGCTGGCCAAGTCCCAGTGGGGACGTAGAGCCATAAAGAAGAAGAAGAAGCATTGACAATCTTGTTGACAATGACTACAATATCAGAAGCGTTGACTGTCTAAATTGGAAATCATGATATTGTATCTTTTTACTGCGTTAGCTGCTGATGGAAAAATTGTTGACTTTTTGATCTCGTTTTTTGATAAAGAACACAAGCAAGTTCATCCACTTCATAAGTCCAATAATAAAAATAATTCAATGGTTTCCAAAAGTTTATTCCTAAGTTCTTGTGTATATTCTTGTGTATCACTTGCAATGGAAAAATAGATCAAAACAAAACATTTGGCTTCAGAATTAACATTACATAAGTACGAAAAATTCTTATCCACTTATCCGCGAGCGATAATGGCGGCGGCGGGCATAACCAATCGGTTCGGATTTTGACGTTTCTTGGGGGAAAGTCAAAACAGATTCATTCTTCTCACCCCTTCGCCCACCGTTCGGTGGCGCCAACCTATTGTCATCCCCAAGAAACGTCCAAAAGCGAATCGGTTAGCAGTACCCGTCGCCGCCATTACCGCTTGCGGATAAGTGGATACTTCAACTTCAAAGTGTCTTACAAATCGCTCTCAGCTACTCCTCGCGCAGATATTCGGTTAAAACGCTCTTCTGCAGAATTGATTAAAAAAATTGCAGCTGCTAAGAGCTGCCAAAACATTAGTGCCATTATGATATGTGTTATAGCAAAATTGTATGAAAAACAGCAATTATGTTCGGATTTCATTCAAAGAAATCGACAAATAATGAAAATGCCATTAATATGAAATTGAGAGCGAGATTGAGAGCTCAATATTGCTTCAGTATTTATTTATTTATTTATTTATTTATTTATTATTAATACATCAACAGACTTATTGTCCTAATGATGGTTAGTACTTAAAAATAACAACAAAGCTCGGTCAAGTAACAGTAAAAAATAATACATACAACAGAACAAAACAACTACAATACAATTCATTATACTATTCTGGAGGTGAGTTCTTCAATAAAATTACTGCGGATGGTTTGCCTGGGAAGATGGAAGTCAAAACCTGATGCTACTCTGTTAAAACAACGTTGCAGGCCGATCATTGCACTGTTTTGTCCAAAAAGAGTTCGTCGGAGCGGCAATCGTAACATGGCATTAGCCCGTAGTCTTCTGCTGCGAGCACTAATGTCGATCAGTGCAAGAATAGCAGGACAATCTATTCTCCCTTGCAGCAAATCCGCGATTATCATCGCTCTATTAACATCTCTGCGTGTTTGTAGCGTTTCGAGGTGTATCAATCGACATCTACTAAGATAGCTCGGCAATCGGTGAGGGTCACGCCAGGGAAGCCTGCGAAGTGCAAAACGGATGAAGCGACGCTGAACCGATTCAATCCTTTCTATGCCGTTCTGATAGTATGGAAGCCAGACAGCGGAACAATATTCTAGAGTCGAACGAACAAGCGAGCAATAGAGTGACTTAAGGCAGTAGACGTCGGTAAATTCCTTGGCAATACGGAAGATGAATCCTAGAGTCCTAGAAGCCTTCGCAATAACATACGACAAATGGTGTTTGAAAGTCAGCTGAACGTCCAGAATTACACCTAAGTCTTTCACATGATCAGCTCGTTGAAGTTCTGTTCCGTGTAACTGATAGTTAAACAGGATTGGCTGTTTTCTCCGAGAGAACGAAATTACGGTGCATTTTTCGGGGTTAACTACCATACGATTCAAACTGCACCAGTTCGCGAAGGCATTCAAATCAGCTTGAAGCATCGTAGCATCACAGATAGAACGGATGCGCAGGAACATTTTCAAATCGTCTGCGAAGCTTAATCGTGGGCCTTTGATAACGTAGTTGACATCGTTGAAATACAGCAGGAAAATTAGGGGACCCAGATGACTCCCTTGAGGTATTCCAGAAGTAGCCTTGAAAGTTTCCGAGAAATGCCCATCAACTCCAACCGTCAGAAAGCGTTCTGTGAGGTAGGAGTAGAGCCAGCGTAGTGTCTGGCCGCCGATCCCAAGTCTCTCAAGTTTAGCGATCGTCACAGCATGATTAATCTTGTCAAATGCAGCGCTCAAATCCGTGTAGACCACATCAGTTTGGGCTTGTTCAGCCATGCTGTCCGTAATGTGAGACGTAAGGTTCAAGAGATTGGTGGTAGTGGATCTACCCGAGATGTAACCATGTTGATTTTCACTGATGTACGGCTTGCAATGAGACATCAGTGGTTCCATAACAATAAGCTCGAATAGTTTCGAGATGGCACAGAGAGATGATATTCCTCGGTAATTACTGACATCCTTTCGATCGCCTTTTTTGTGAACGGGAAACACGATAGCTTTCTTCCAGACTGACGGAAAAATTCCGCTAGTTAGGGACAAAGAAAACACCAACCGGATAGGGTCGACTAATTCGTCAATATGCGTTTTTAGGAAAGATGATGGAATACCGTCGGGCCCGGGATTGATCGATGATTTCAATTGCCTGGCTGCTCTCACAATCGTTGTATCATCAACACCAATCGTGGTTAGTACATCACCGTTCAGTGGAACATTACTAGCGGCAAGCATTATATGCTCTTCGGATAGAACCTCCTCACTGAACACGCTAGCAAATTTACTGGCGAAAAGACGACACACATCGTTCCTATCAGAGGCCACTCGACCTTCAAGCGTCATTGTGGAAGGCAACCCAGACTCCTTTCGTTGTTGATTCACATATCGCCAGAACGCTTTGGGTTTCGACTTCAGTTTTCGTTGGATGTGTAGCTGATATCTTCTGAAACAGCGCCTGCTAGTGTTCTTATATTCGTTGTTCACCCTCAAGTAATGGTCACGTAGAAGGAGCGTTCGGCGTTTGGAATACAGTCTAAGGGCTGCACGTTTTGTAGTCTTCATTCTGCGGAGCTCTTGAGTTTGCCAAGGTGGGCCACAGGAGGAATGATTTATTTTTGGTACATATCTTTCAATTGCATGTCCCATGATATGCGAAAGTGTTAGAGCAGCATTTTCCACATCGTTCAAATCCAGAACGTCAAGCCAGTCTATTGAACCAAGAAATTCAGCTATGCCTTGGTGGTTCGCCCGGTTGAAATCGTACGAGACCGGAGAAATGCTTTCCTGGATGTGTGCGTCATTATAGTTGAGAACGAGTGCAAGTGGAGGATGATGTGTAACAGTCTTAACCAAGGGGGACGGGGCAGCTGTTAACAACGGAGCCACATCTTTCGAACTGACGAAACAAAGAATAGAAAATCCCGAATAGAAAATTATGGTTCATGGTATCGTGCATATTATAGGATGTTCATTTGTGGAATAATAATGATAGATATAATAATATATTCATGATTGAATGATTCAAGTCTTTGAAATTAGATCATTCAATACTTTTCAATGATCGTACTATTAATGATAACGATTCCTTCTATGATTCATGAATAATTTTTAATAATTAGTTTTTCATGAATTTGCTGACCGCAATCAATAGTTAAAGCTTTTTCACTGCACTCAGACCGTGCAGTCATAATCGAAATGCAAATATGATGAATTATAATAAACATACCTTGTAATCCTAGTCAAATCCGTGATCTAACTCGTCAGCAAGCCCGTCAGTGCTTGAAAAAAATATTCCTGGTGACCAATTCCCAATTACCAACACTATCACGCTCTTGATCACGCTACCATGGTTTTGTGAAGAACATGGGAAACTTTACATGCCGCAGGTGGTAGATATATTCCCGTGCACATCCTCCGTCCATCCGTCGTCACTGCACTGTAAGTATCGGCTCCGACATCGGTTTTCACTGGGGTTCACTGGGATAGATCAAAGAATATTCCTGCCTAACATTTTTTGCCCTTCGCGCCTTTACAACATTATTGCATTTCGGTCAACCGCGAGCACAGATTCTGTTTGGTGTCGTGCGTAAACACAACAAGAGAAATTATCAAGACAGATTGATCAGGTTCGATTCCTGATCCTTCAAATAAAAAAACACCGTCGAAGTAAACAATGATTCACATAATCGCCGCCAAACTTGACAGTGTCCGACAAGTGCCCGCAGGGTGTGCTTTTTTCCTGTCGGTAAAGTAGATTTGGTGAAATATTTCCGTTTTGTTTTTATTATTCGTCGTATCATAAAGTAGATGATAGAGTGATTATAACATGTATGATTCTGCAAAATTTTTGTTCGAGAAATTTGGCATTTTTGAATGGTAACGATACTTAACAACCCATTCGGCCTATCATCAAAACTCCCGGAATGATAAATGCTATCATCAAAACGATTAGTCTTATCATCGATTTATAATCCACTTTATGATAGCACGAATAATTACTAAAACATACGCTGTACAATTAATGTATCATACCGTTTTATTCGGGGGGTTTAGTCTAAAACCATATTTCAAGCCATTTTTTGCCACGAAAAGCAATAAAAACGAAAAAAATGGACGCCATGTTTCATCATTTTTTTTTCTCCCCTGTTGGGGAAATTAAGCCACTGCGTCATTGAGCTTTTGTGGCAATAAATAAAATGCTGGGATGCTAATTCCAGCTGTTTGTCATCCCCCTGATATTTTTTATTTTTGAGTGTGACCGACATACAAGCCGACATACCTTAATGAAATTCTAGTACTATTTTTTTTTTCGACCAACTGTTCCGAACCCGCATTTTGACAGCGGTAGCAGTTTTGACAGCCGTGTTCCAAAAATCCGAAGCCAAATCGACCCAGATTCAGAACGAGAAGCTCTCCATTTATCAACAAAGTGCAAAATATTTTAAAATTTATCTGATTTTCGGTGTGTTTAGTGATAAACCTAAAAGTTTGATACTGTCCTAGATCATGTGAGTGATGGAGTGAAGGAATATGGTGTTGTTATAGTGGAAGAAGTGCTGAAAACGCTATTCTAGCCAATTTCCGGCTGTGCATGTTAGTGAGGAGCTGGGCAAATACTGTGCGTCTTGTAGTATTTGATTAGGTCCAATTTATTCCGCAGTTTCGGAATAATGGAATAGTTGAATTTCTAAAAGCGTAAGTATTTTTTTACCCATTCATGTTTAGCACTATTTTCATTTGGTCAAACGAAGAAAAAAATCACATGTGTTTAGTGATAAACCAGCAAAAAGCAAGAAAAATCGCGTCCGAACTGATACTAAGAAGAGCACTGAAGTATGTGACACTGAAGTCTGCGACTGTAGATAACAACTGGACAGATATTTCTTATACATAATGTTTGATATCATTCAAGTAGCACTTCGCATTTATCAGCCTGTGCTTCTTGATGTTAGTCATTCTCTTTGAGTGTTTGAGGCATTTAATTGTATCTAATCCAGTTGCCGTCGTATGCTTTGGTGCCTCTTGTGTTTCATGCAATTTGCAAGCTTATAGATAGCATCCCCTTGATTTCGGAATTTCCTCCCTGTTCTGGAAAAAAGCAGCAGTGTATAATTGCAATTGGTACTTTGGACCTCTTTGGACAATAAATCATATACATTACAGCTACTTGCGATTAAACGCGTATCAACACAGAGACATACGAATATATTCTTAAAGTTTAGAATAGCATATAGGGTGCGAGCACCGGTAAATGCAATTCGATTAGGATATCATAATTTTTTAACGATCATAGCAAATTTTAACTACTAAGGGGTCCACTATTGGTTAAAATACCCTATGGGAAAATTTTCACCGATAGAATATTTTGAAACCTTCTGCAAATGCAAATATTGCTTGGATAATGATGTTATGTAGAATGAAACCCGATGTAGGTACATTCAATATTTATAATCTCTTAATTCAGACATAGCGTGCGTGGGTGATGTAGGATCCCGTCGGCTGTAGTGATCTCCAGGTATAACAATAAGGGAGGCTGAAGTAGGTGCTACGTATGGTCATGCTTTCAGAGGCGGCGAAATCAATCATTCGTAGGCCGTTCTTGTTCGTTAGCTTTTGGCCGCTGAACTTTCCAATTGCCAGTCTAAATACCACCTCATGACTAGACATGTGCGCTGCCACCGCCGTCAGTCAGTGGGGCAAGGGCGCTCGAAACCTAAAAAATGAAAATGTTTTTCACGTAGATGAATTTTTTTCCAGATCCTAAATATTTCAACTGTCGAATTCCAAAATTTCATTGAAATTTGAATTTTTGACAGCCTTCTGAACATACCGTGGTTTATGGCC
The DNA here is from genome assembly GCF_035046485.1 of Aedes albopictus. Taxonomy (NCBI): domain Eukaryota; kingdom Metazoa; phylum Arthropoda; class Insecta; order Diptera; family Culicidae; genus Aedes; species Aedes albopictus. The sequence goes on along the minus strand of NC_085137.1, from coordinate 246,568,296 downwards.
TTCATACAAAAACTGTAATGTTTAGTCATAGCTTTGCCAGTGTGCCGCGCTTTAATAAACGCTTGAACTGTGGTAGTTGCTTTGAAGATTTTGCTCCTAGACATGTGCAGATCATTTGTATGGAATTTAAGATGTTACAAAGCTTCCTAAAGAAGAGTTATTCTTCGATATTCTTGAAAATTACCCGTTTTTGAGTCAAAATTGATCTAAAACTGTAGTAAGATGCGAGTGCCAGCGATGCGGTTGTGTGATTTTGTAAGCCTAGGACCAGTGCTTTTGATTGGTGTATGATTTACTTTGCGAAAACTTGCGAGAGATTTCGTGATTTTCATACGTTTTTGGGGGTTTCGAGTAAGAGGTTTTAGCTGGCTTTTGTTTGTGCACTGTGCGTTGTTCATATTTTTCCACGCTGCTGAACAAAATTTCTAACGCCGTTAAGAAATCGACAATGATTTTTTTCGAATGCATTTTCACGGTGCTCTCCAGACCGTTATTATAAAATAAAAATCTTCATCCAATCGATACCCACCACTTGTTTCTATGACTATCCTGCATGTCTGAACAAAATTTGAAAAAATATCGTTGGGCCCATTTTCTAGTTACGCCTTGTTAAAGGGTGTAAAGCCCTATATTCAAAAAAAATCGATATGTTCATGTACTCAACCATTTTTTACCCTTCTTACACCCATAAGAAGGGTATAAATATCGCTCGAAAAACCGACTTTCGATCCGAGGCCCGGAGGGCCGAGTCTCATATACCAATGAACTCAGCTCGACGAACTGAGCAAATGTCTGTATGTGTGTGTGTGTATGTGCGTTACAAAAAAAAGTCACGCACGTTTCTCAGCCGTCTGTCAACCGATTTGAGTTCTCTTGGAAGCAAATGAAAGCTACTACATCCTAGTAGAACGCTATTGAATTTTTTTTCGATTGGACGTTTGGTTACCGAGATATCTCTCGAAGAGTACTTATGGGTCATACTTCTAAAATTTTCAAGATTTTTGACCAAGTGTATCATAATAAATATTTCGACCGTTTGTCAATCGATTTGGGTTCTTTTGACACCAAATGAAAGCTACAGCATCCTAGTAGATCGCCCAGAAATTTTATTTCGATTGGACATTTGGTTACAGAGATATATTTCGAAGAGTACTTGGGATTTATACAACTAAACCTTTTGAGATTTTTGACCAAAAGTATCATAATAAATATCTTAGCCGTCTGTCAACCAATTTCGGTTATCCTGGCACCAAATGAAAGCTACAACATTCTAGTAGAACCCTATACAATTTCATTAGGATTGGACATTTGGTTACCGAGATATCTTTCAAAGAGTACTTGGGAGTAATACAGGTTAACTTTTTGAGAGATTTTTGACCAAGGGTACCATAATAAATATCTCAGCCGTCTGTCAACCGATTTGGGTTCTCTAAGCACCAAATGAAAGCTACAATATCCTTGTAAAAGGCCCTGAAATTTTATTTCGATTCGACATTTGATTACTGAGATATCTTACGAAGAGTATTTCAATAAATTCTTTTTTTTATTATATTCACTTGTTATCGTGCATTTGTTTTTGACCAGTCTATGGGAAATTATTTTTCAATAAATGATGCTGACCTCATACAAAGTATATACTAGCAGGTTATTGTTTTCAACAAAATTATAAATAACAAATTACAAATACACAGGAATTTTATGGAAACTAACAATATGTTAAATGAAAGCTATGAAGAACCAGACAGCCAAAATAACTAGCTAATACCAAAACTAATTAACTTAGTAAATATATCATTTTTGTCGTTTTTACACCATAACCATGAATACCAAGTACTTCGGCGCTAATTTAATTGACTGATTTAGACAAAGTGTATCTCGCTGATTTTCTTACCCATTTGTTAATCGATTCAAGATCTTTTAGCAGTTAATAAAAGATACAAAATTCCAGAATATGTAAGCTATTTTTTATACATTCCATACAAGACTCTAGGAAGTGTCTGGCATTTCTGGTAGTTTAGTCCATGGTCCATGATGCTATTTTGGAAACCAATCCACTAGATGCCAAATCCACAATATTTTCTAGAACTTTTGGTCAATTCCACAAAACAAATATGTTAAATACAAATAATACAACAATAATTAAATTATTGTTGTATTATTTGTATTTAACAAATTTTTTAATAAGTGTAAGAAGGGTTCTGTGCACCATAGGTGGATTAAATCGGGTTTTTTCCAACAATTTGATGAATTTTCGTATTGAGCTTTATTGAACATTATGTTGGCTGATTTGTTGATGAAAATGTGAACATTTGAGTGTTGTATTATGAAAAAGTGCGTTCTTATACATATGTAAATATTAGAATAAATTCTGAATATCTATGTTAGTTTCAACTAAGATTGAAACGCGTGAAAGAAATCACAAGAAAAGGATAATATAAAGATACGTATGTACACTACCCGCCATAAATATGGCATCGCATCGTCTAATATGCAACACCCTAATTGAATATTGCAGCACCCCCAGAAAGTTTCCCGGATGGTAAATATTATTAACAAATGACTGGTTTTATTGTTCACAATGAAACACATAGTAGATATATTGTTACTTTTTACAACAGAAATCAAGCCCATAAAGTTCGTACAATAAGTGAACATTAGCTTCATTAGTGACTAATTGATTCGATTGTTTTTCAATAGTTCTATAATAATTGAAAGTTACTATCAGTAAAAATTAATTTAAATTGTTTTTAAATAGTTGCAAAAGTGCCTGCAAAGTTCAAAAAGCAAAAGAGTTTATTTCTCAATTACACTTAAAAACAATTCGTAACAAATAAATTACAATAGATATTATTGTTGCATGGATCATGTTTGTAAAATCAAATACAAAATCACTTGACATATTTTTTATAGTTTTCGTTTTAAATTTGAGTACAGTAGATGTTTCGGTTATCGAATGTTATTCGCTAAAACTTCAACGACTGACAGACGTCAAAGCCGTGTTAGCAGAGGAAGCTCTCAATGAATAACTGAGGAAGTACTTATAGAAAACTAGCTGAAAAGCAGGTTTAGCCAAGTGAGGATTAGACCGGCCCACATTTGTATGATCGATCAAAACGATCAACGATCAATTCTGACTATACATGTCAATGGTTGCTCCTCCGTGATTGATCTGAACTGGTACCAATTGCACTGAGATCCAACTGAATAAGAGGCTGGGACATTCCACTTATTCTCAAAGTGCAATTTTAGCAGCTCATGCATATTTGATCAATAACGGCGCCGGCCAAGTCCTTATAGTCAGCTGGGAAGGGAAAGGAATGTTAGAGTGTACTGGTTGTTGCTACTAGAGACCGAGAGCACTCTGCGTCCCCACAACAGGCACGGACTGGAGTATTTTTTAGACGGAAAGGATGGAAGATCTGGGAGTCACCGTTGGGTCGGTGATGCGATCCATGGATAGGGGATATTTATAGTGTTCGTGATAGATTGTGTGGTGAATAAGGTGAATAAGGTCAAGCGGCACAGCACGCTTTGGTTGCATAACTTATAGGCGTTATATATACACTGTGCTGTGAGTAGAAGTTGGAAGGGAGGGAAACGACTTTTTTCAATTCGTTTCTGGTTCTAGCGATGGCTATGAACATATGAATATACATGAGTTGTATATGTAGAGAAGAGAGAGCGAGAGAAAGTGGATAGAAAGATACAAAGTAGGATGAAAAGGACGGGCCAGGGACAGTGAATCAAAATTCAACCATCGCGCAACAATAATGACAATGTCGCAACCTGTATTTGTTGCGACAAACAAACCCATGCGACATAAGTTTGTCCCAACTTGAAAATATTGGGATTAACATCGTACACCACGAGTTTAGAGATTTTTAAGCCTTGCATTGCGATTTTCGAACGGTAACTTCGAGTCGGTAAACACTGCAACTCTGGTGAAGCTCTATCATCAAACAGTTTCGACTTTAGGTTAGCAATATGTTGTATTTTCGGATAGTCGCACAGAGTAAGAACGCGTGTTGATCACAGCAACGATAACAAATGCATGCCAGTTTATTATTGTGTATCATGGTATCAATGACATATGAGCATAATGGACTGGTAAAGGAAAACAAGGGTTTTGAATACAAGGTAGAATATTATAACATTTCTTCCTCCCTAACGATGATTGCTTGATACATTGAGAGTTAGTATAGTTAGTAAACACAAATTCAGAGATCGAGTCTATTCGGTGCTTTCCTAACTCTGTTAGACCTTCTGAGGTCCGTATCTCCAGTCCCCGAGGCATTCGTTGGTTGAATACAGTGTGCTTGTGTCGCTCTTTGACTTTGACTTGGATAATGATTGCGAGCGAGTTCGGGATCAGCGCTATTGACAGGTTCGGAAGGGTCTCGAGATTCTGTTGGATCAACCAGTACCTCAGATGTACATTCTTGTGGCGGTGGCAAAGGAATGGACGGCCGAACAACACTCCTAACAACAGGAAGTTCAGACTGAGACTGTTGACTCACTGGACCTGGTCTGATTTGGTCAATATGACGTTTCCACAACCTACCATCATCAAGTTCGATCATATAATGCAGCTTCCCAACCTTTTCCGAAACAATACCAAACCTCCATCTATCCGAATGCGAAAGAAAGTCTCTGGCAGCTACTCTGTCATTTATCTCAAACGAACGAACTGTCACCTCTTCTCCCCTGGAACCGAAATGCTTGTCGTCACGGTCGCTTTTGGGCACTAGTAGGTCTATACGAGATCTCATCTGCCTCCCGAAAACCATCATCGAAGGACTCTTCCCAGTAGCGGGGTGGATGGTTCTTCTGTAGGCCATGACTATATTGTGCAGTTCTTTCTGAACTTCTGATCGTGGACACTGTAGAGCCTTTATTTTGTCCTTAAACGTTTGAACATATCGTTCGGCTTGGCCGTTTGTGGCTGGATGATAAGGCGCTCCCATTTTGTGGATGATTCCATTTTTCTTCAAAAAATCTTGAAAGTGTGCAGATGTGAACTGCGTACCTCGGTCCGTGACCAACGCCGTTGGCAAACCAAACGTGGCGAAAAACTCGCGCATTCGCTCAATTGTAGTATCGGTTGACATGTCAGGGATAACCTTAACCTCAGGCCATTTACTATAAGCATCCACAATTATAAGAAAGTAGAGCCCCATAAACGGCCCCGCGAAGTCGGCATGTATACGCTGGAATGGTTCCACTGGCCTCTCCCAACAGTGTGTTTGTACCTTTGGAGGATCATTCCTGGTTCTTGCACAGCTGACGCAATCACGTGAAAGTTCGGTTATATCGCGGTCAATAGATTCCCACCAGCAGTATGATCTCGTTAGAGATTTCATCCGAGAGATCCCGAAATGTCCTGCATGCAGTTCTTCAAGAACTCTTCGACGCAAAGGTTCCGGGATATACACTCTTATGCCTTTCATCAGACATCCGCTTTGCAGACTGAACTCGCTTTGGTCAACTCCGAATCGATCACGGCCTTCTACTGATCGCCCTGTCTTCAAACCTTGGATTAAGTTGCGAACGGAAGCATCTTGCTTTGTATTCTCTTCGAGTTCCTCCACGGATACGGGCAGCGTACGGATCTGATCCAACTCGATGACGTCAACTTCTTCGATGCGTTTCTTGTTGGCTCTATCTGGAACAGGTAAACGGGACATTCCGTCTGCGTTGGCGTGGTCTTTTGAGGGTCGATATCGGACATCAAATTGGAAAGACTCTAAAAAGACAGCGTAGTGTTGCATACGCAGAGCAGAAAGCGTGGGCAGACCTTTTTCCGGCGAGAAAATTTGCGCCACAGGTTTGTTGTCTGTGACAAGAACGAATTTCCTGCCAAACAGATACTGATGAAACCTCTTGACACCATAGACAATAGCATACGCTTCTTTGTCGACTTGGCTGTAATTTTGCTGAGTTGTGTTCAGAGTTTGTGATGCGTATTGGATCGGGCGTTCGCTTCCGTCCGGGTATACGTGACTCAACACCGCCCCAACACCATACGGTGAGGCATCCACGGCAAGAACAAGCGGTAAACTCGAATCATAATGGACTAATACGCGATCGGACTGTATCTCAGATTTCAACCATTCAAACGCCCTTTCACAATCGTTGTCCCATTCAAAAGGAGTATGGTCTTTCAAGAGATTGTTGATTGGATAGATTTTCGTGCTGAGATCAGGCATGAATCTTCCATAGTAATTAACAAGCCCAAGGAACGCCCTGACCTGCTCACGGTTCTCTGGTCTAGGCATTTTCTGTATAGCGGAAATTTTTTCTTCCATCTTGTGGATACCTTCGGAATCAATGACATAACCACAGTACTCAATAGAGTCCGCGAAAAATTCGCATTTAGCTACATTCACTCTCATACCATGCTCTGCAAATCTCCTCAAAACTTCTTGTAGTCGCTTCAAGTGTGTCTCGTAATCCGGCCCTGTAACCTTGACATCATCTAAGAAGACAGATACCCCAGGAATGTCACGAAGAATCTGCGAAATCTCTCTCTGGAATATGGCGGGCGCAGAGGCAACACCATACATCAGTCTTGTCGGTTGGAATAATCCCAAATGAGTGTTCAATGTGAGCATTCCCTGATCTTCTGGTCGCACACTCATCTGCAAGTACGCCTGTGCCAAATCCAGTTTTGAAAACTTCTGCCCACCTGCCATATTCGCAAAAAGCTCATCAACCGTTGGTAATGGGTGCTCATCAACCAACAAATGCTTGTTCACCGTTAACTTGTAATCTCCGCACAACCGGACCTTATTAGCGGACTTCATCACCGGCACGACAGGAGTACCCCATTCGCTATTATTGACCTTCACCAGAATCCCATTGTCAACCATTTCATTGATTTCTCGTTCAACAGTATCACGGATAGCGAAAGGTAAAGTGCGAGATTTTAGAAACACTGGTCTGGCGTTCGGTTTGAGAGTAAGACTAGCCTGTATTTTAGTCATCTTGCCGACGGAATTATCGAACACGGAAGGAAATTGATCAATGAGAGACTTTACGGAATCTGACAATGGTGGACGAATAGTGATTTTATCGACAGAAGTAACCGAGCCTGCCATAATTTCATTCCAATTGAGTTGCAATGCACGCATCCATTCTCTTCCCAGAAGGGGATGCCGGTTCGAATCCACCACAAACAGGCGTAAGGTTTCCACTTTGCCTTTGTATACCACATCAGCATCGACGGTACCATGAACTTTTATTTGACCACCACAATAACTACGCAATTTTGTATTTGTCTGATTAAGCGGAAGGTTTGTGAGATATTTCGCCCTGTCAGTAGCACTTACCAGCGACACAGGTGACCCACTATCCACCTCAAACCTCATCAGTGATTGATTTACCGTAAGCTGTATGTAGATTTTCGACAACGGTTTATTCTCATGACTTACATTGCAATTACAAACATCAATGACACAGATCTCATCGATCGTTTCGTCCCCAGAATCGCTATCATTTTCACCCCCCTCCTCGACCAGATGAGTTTTCAATTTCTTATTATCATCTTTCTTGAATTTACTGTCCGGTGGCGTACTGAGACAAACACGTTGCAAATGTCCCTTCTTTCGGCAAAATCCACAAACAGTATCTTTGTGTCGGCAGACGTTTGCAAGGTGCGTCTCACTACCACATCGGTAACACGTTTTGTTAGTATTGTTAGTTACCTTGCTCGTCGACGATCGTTGGTGGTGAGCGGAATTGTCAATCAGATTCAGCTCATGCAACTTCCGGTTGAGAACTTCAGCACCTTCACCGGACGCCTCCATCGCAAGTGAAATGTCCTTCGCCTTGTCGAACGTCAACGCCTTTTCCTCGATTAGACGCGACCGGATACGCTGGTTGCGAAGCCCGAACACCAGCTGATTTCGCAGCGCATTCTGCAGATAGTCGCTGAATTTGCAGTATTTCGCTTCACGTTGCAGCGCCGTGATGAACTCCGCAATCGATTCCCCTTCCATTTGTGTCCGGGATCTGAACTTCCACAGTTCTACCATCTCGAGAGGTTCCGGATCGTAATAGTTCCCAAGCACGTCCACGATTTGTTGATATGTCTGATTCTCCGGTTCGTCGGGAGACACATTGTCCGCAAGGATGTTGTATGTCTCCGAGCCCATGTAGTGCAGTAGTACACTTTGCATGACGTTGTTGTTCACACCAAACAGTCGCATTGCACCTTCCAGCCGTTTCACCCAACGGCCCCACTTTGTTTTCGTTCTATCGAAGGGTTCGAAATTAAACGTCGGTGGAATCCCCGCTCCGGCGGCATTTCCGGCAGCAGCAGCAGCAACATTCGTCGGATTAGCCATCACTCACATCAAGCGCAATCAGCAGTAGCAGCAATAGAACAGGGTCCAACCTGGCAGCATCAAAACACTCAACAGCGCAGCAGCAAAACGGCAATGTACAGCCCGCGTCGTAGCAGAAAGCAATTAGCAGCAACCAACACCTCAGCAAACACGTAACCTCAACTTCGTATGTCCAAATTCTTTTCCGGCGATCGGCCCCGCTACGTAGCACCAGCCAAACGGCTGCAATCGGCCGAATCTTCGTAGGTTCTTCTTCTTCTTTCGTCGCCAACTGTTGTATTTTCGGATAGTCGCACACTGAGAGAGAGGAGACAGCTCACTGACAGCCACGATGTTTACATTTCTTCTTCTTACTTCTTTTTACAATTTTGTGCGCCGCACAATGGTTTGAAAATATATTGTTGGTCAAAAATGATTTGCATATTGAGATCGCTGCGACAAAGCATTGCAAATAAAAGGATTCTTTGCGCTGATTGAGGGAAACTGGCCATCATTAGTTTAGCATATGCGATCACAACAAACGGAGCCAAATTTTAATAAAATCTTTTGGATATTTGGCCACTACGCACCACCAATGTGCGATTTTAGCTCGGTTTTCGGTGACAGTTTGTGACAGGTCCTCCTTGACATTAGGTAGCACGCAATCGAAGCCAGCTGTCTCCTCTCTCTCAGGTCGCACAGAGTAAGAACGCGTGTTGATCACAGCAACGATAACAAATGAATGCCAGTTTATTATTGTGTATCATGGTATCAATGACATATGAGCATAATGGACTGGTAAAGGAAAACAAGGGTTTTGAATACAAGGTAGAATATTATAACACAATAATTGATTATTCACGAGTTGAAAAGTACGCAACAAATTCAGCTTCCGTTTTGTCTGCAACAAAAAAATTCGAGATCATGTCATTATCTGTTACCAGTAGGGATAAAGAGTAATCGTCGCACCTTCTTTGTTGCTTGTTTTGTGCCTATTTTGTCTGACAATTCTCTTCACTGGCCAGGGAGGGTAAACCGGCCCACATTTGTATGAAGCGAAAAAAAGTTTTCAAAATTCACGGGGCACCCTCTAGAATCGTGCCTTTGGATGAGAAGAACAATCTGTAAAAGATTTAGCTCAATCGGTTGAAAACTGAGCTGGCGCAAATGAGTTGAAGGTTTGTATGGGATGTTCAGTCCAATTATATGGGGAATTGGATGACCTCCAGTCTCTTATACAGCACGCCGGTTTGGTGAGTTCGATTTGACTCAGAATTGAAATAATAGTGGTTGATACCCTAATGAACAACTTTGTAGAAGACCGTATCATGATAAAACTTAATTCAGTTGCGGTTTGGCCAACGAAACCAGGATTAGGACATCTTCCCCCGTATACTCTCGGTTGTTATATGCAGCACGTGTTTGCTGTTCGAAACTTGCTCACTACATCATAGGCGGCTATGTTGTCCTTCATTTTCATTGCTCACGCATATGGGTGAGTATCGAGACAATGTAGAATTACATAGCTGCCTATGCTGTAGCGCGCAAGCTACGGCTGACAAACACGTGCTGCATATAACAACCGAGAGTATACGGGGGAAGATGTCCTCATCCTGGTTTCTTTGGCTAAAACCGCAACTAAATTAAGTTTTATTATGATATGGTCTTCTACAAAGTTGTTCATTAGTGTATCAACTGTAATTCTTTCAATTCTGAGCCAAATCGAACTCGCCAAACCGGCGGGCTGTATGAGAGACTGGAGGACATCCAATTTCCCATATATTCGGACTGAACATCCCATACAAACCTTCAACTCATTTGCGCCAGCTCAGTTTTCAACCGATTGAGCTGAATCTTTCACAGATTGTTCTTCTTATCCAAAGGCACGATTCTAGAGGGTGCCCCGTGGAATTTTTCGACATTTTTGTATTTGGGCCGGTCTAGTGAGGATGTTACGACAAGAAAAAGATGATCAATGATTTTTCTAATGTTTTCCAATAAATTAAAGGATTCTAGTAAATAGTAAACTACCATTGATAACAATACAAATACAATTACATAGTTTAATGGGGTCAATTGAACCGATGTTAAAATAAACATGCAATAATATTTGTTGTTATGTAAACAGATGTCGCCTTTGAAAAACCAAAGAATTCATATTTCTCGGTAACATTTTTCTCCAGCATTTACAGATACTAATGGCCACATGAATTGTGAACGATTTATTGGATGGGTCATACGACCTGAGGTCGGACTTGTGATATTTGGCAGTTATTTGAAAAGATTGAAGATAGATCTTATGAACAGCTGCCAAGCATTACATACCAGACAGACATCAGAGTGTTTGATTCTTATCATAAAATGTGCATATCATTCTGGCGGACGTTAGTGCTCGTAAATGCTGGATATAAATGTAAGTGGGAAATATAAATTCTATGGATTTTCAAAAGCGAAAACTGCTTACAAATAACAACAAATATTATTGTATTTTTATTGTAACAACGATTCATTTGACGCCATTCAATTAATTGTATTTGTATTATAAGAACAATGAAAAAACATTAAGATATATTGTTATCTTTTGAAAATTGCCCTTAAAATGTCTTATAAAACAATACATTCTATTGTTTTTCGCGAAAAAGTGTATACAAATTTTCTCAAAATTTTATGGTTAAGATACATAACGACCACCATTTTTTTATTGTAAAAGTGCCATTTACCTTCGCCGAATGGTATAGAACAATAGGGGTGATGGTGAGTATGCCGTGTAAATTACAATATGTTTAATGGTGAATATTTTTCGAAGGAGCGGACCTGGTGTGGTGGTTAGAACACAAGACTATCACGCCGAGGACCTGGGATCGAATCCCACTTCCGACATACTCACAAAATGTGGGTTCTTCCTTCGGAAGGGAAGTAAAGCGTGGGTCCCGAGATGAACTAGCCTAGGGTTAAAAATCTCGTTAATACAGACAAAAAAAAATATTTTTCGAAAAAATGGTGTTGTAACAAAAAATTTATCGTATTTTTATGATATTTTTTATCAGGGTGGACATCACCTAAAGACTTCATCATTTTCTGAACTGTATCTCAAAAACCGTATCCCTTGCATAGTTAAGACCTTCAGCAAAGTTGATCAGAAGGTCTATGGCTATCAAATAGTAGTAAGTTTAGTGCGTAATTCCACCGCTATGTGTGCATTTACAATGAAGTACTTCGACATGGTTTATCTCATGATTCTGACCACCTAGGCCATACGCCACAGTTTGTCACACCGCCGGTTTTTATTTTCGCGTCGGTGATCAGTGCACAAATTTGCATAAAGTTGAAATAAGAATTAAATGAAACAAAATTTAAAACTGTTTCGTTAATTTAACCATCAAAACAAAGGTGTTGGAATCCAAAAAATCACGTTATATTCAGAAAAATGAGCTTTTTCGATTAGGCTATTGAAAATAGGAATATTTTATTCACTAAACAACCCGATTCTCTCAGGGATTTCTCCTGGAATTCCTCCAGAAATACCTCTAAGGTACTTTTCGTTGATTCCTCTTAGAAAGTCTTTGGGATTCTTTTTCGAATTTTCTTGTAAACTCCCACTACAATTCTTTTGAGGATTCCTGCTGGAAATTCTTTTGGGATTTCTACTGGATATTTTTCATTGATTCCTCCTAGAAATCCTTGCTTAATGGATTCCTTCTTGATTTGCTTTAGAAATCCCCGCCGGAATTCCTTCAGGGATTCCTGCTGTTAGTACAGGGTCAAATATTTGCCTAAAAAGAAACCAATGCTCAAACATCTTGTTTGACTCGATCGAATTTTCATTAATGTCAAACTGATGTTGTTTCTTAAGTTCTTTCCTTGTAAAATATTTGACCCTGTGTACTTCTGGCCTTAGGATTTCTTTTTGAATTCATTTAGGAAATCCTCCTGGATTTCCTTCTGAAATTCATCGAAAAATTTCAATCATGAATTTAGAAGTTTCTGCAGGGATCTCTTTAAGACAGATTCTTGAACCACCAGAGATTTCTGCAGAAGTCCCTTCAGGGTTTCATACAGCAGTTTCCTGCAGAGATAAGTCCAGAATTTTCTTCATGGATATCTCCAGGAGTTTCTTTTTAGGGTCCTCCTGGAATTCCTTCTGAGATTCCTCCCTGAAATTATTCGGAGATTGTTTAGTGTAAATAGTGCGATCTTATTATCAAATTTGATAGCTTCTGAATGCTCTAAGAAAACGAATCAAAAATTGTAGCAAAATCGATATTGTGTTGCCTTCATTTGCAATGGAGTAATGCAACATGAACTACACTAAAGATACGGGTAATGTCACAATAGGTCTCATCACTGATCGCAGGACGGATCTGAACAGAACTGATAAAAGGTATTCATTCAATCCTCATAGTATATGTGAAATTCTAGGATATCTCTTGAGTAATGTGCCTATTGCTCAACAATGTTTACCTTTTTTCAATAGATTCAGGTACGCTCCATCAGTCGCGCTTAAAAAAGTTACACCAGCGGTCGCATCGTGTACTGAGTACACGGTATGTTCTTTCAATAATGGTTTCGATGCTTTACTAGATAGAATGCTGGTGTCTTCGGCAAATATGTCCAGCTGGAAGACGCGTGTCTAGTAGTGAACATGTGGAACTGGCCCACCCGATCTGGTCCAGGCGCGGGCGTCGGAATGGCCCCCGCGGGAACGTGTTCCGTGGACATTTTTATCATGGCGCCAAAACTAGGCATGCGACGGCGCAATCTTCAGGATTTTTCAGATACATCATCTTAGTAACTGTTTAAAGGACCAATGACCTCCCTAGCCAACCCGTGGCCACCGGAATGTACCCTGGAGGAACCTGTTTCGAAGACAATAAAAAATAATACAAAGTCAATTTTCTTGATATATTCCATTTAAAGTTACAATGTAAGTCTTACATCGTTTTTTTGTTCTGCCCTGTAGTGTTGGTTCCTCTTCTGGCACCATACGACGCAACAACTGCTTGGTATCATTGGAAGCGACGGGATTCTGGCTCGTATCTGGACATATTCTTTTATCAAGTCTGTTGTCGATAGAAGCGAGGGTTCCCAATTTTGTTAATACTTTATTCTGCGTATTACAAAATTCCTGCGATAGCACATAAAGAAGATTTAGTAGGAGGTTATGCCATGTAAATAATAATACCTACTTTAGTTTTTCCTCACTATCGCACAACAATTGGTGCACTAGATTTAAGCGGTAATGCTTTTTACTCCTGACGTGGATACCTTAATTAGTTAGATAATTGTCAGATAATAGTTTCGCTGGTTTTAATTTGTTTGTCTCACCTTGTTGCAATAGTTTTAATTCACACAACTATGCACTCTTCCTTTAGGCTCCAATTTCAATCATCGATTTCTAGTTAAGGCATGACTTAGGTTTAGTTTTACATAGGTTATCAAATTCATTTCATGTTGTTTCTTACCGTTAGGATAAGCGAATAATAGTAGTTCAACAAATATAATAAAAATAAAGAAACAAAATAGGAACGATATTCAATTTGGGCACCCAATTCGATCCACTTGCACGTTTGTTGATGTATCGTCTATTGTCTCGGCTCGGCAAGTAGTCCAAATAGGCAAAGCTGCACCCAGGGTGCTGTTGGGCAATGAACAATCATTGCCCCGACGATCCCTCTGTTGAACAATGGGAGTGTCTGGCATTTGTGGCAGACTCAATCGGGGGAAGAGTGGGCTCGCTGGTCGACGTTGCGCATTCAACACTCCCCCCTTCAATGCGCCGAAGATCTCTCTGAGTTGCATTTCCTTCTACGCCAACGTCGAGCACTGCGAGTTTGATTGCTGGTCGCTCGTATATCCCACTAGCGGTTTGTACTGTAGCCCACCTTACTTGTCCGTCTGGTGTTACTTTGGTGGCTATCACCCGTCCCTTAGGCCAGCAGCTACGAGGGAATTTTGCGTCGACGATGACCACGATGTCATTGATCCTTATCGGCTTCACTTCCGAGAACCATTTCGCTCTCCGGGTCAAAGACGGGAGATAGTCGTGCACCCATTGCTTCCAGAACTGGTTTGTTGCGCTCTGCGAAAGTTTCCAATTCTGTTTTAGCCGGGCAGGGCTGTCATCGAGGCTTGTCCACGGGAGCACTCCATTTGACGACCCAATGACGAAGTGATTCGGTGTCAATACTGGAGACTGATCGTCATCGAGTGGAATTTCGGTCAGAGGCCTTGAATTCACGAGGTACTCCACTTCTATCAGTATATTCCGTAGTGTTTCGTCGGACGGTAGGCGGTTCGGTCTCAGCTTTTCAAGGTTTTGCTTGACCGATCTAATCAGCCTCTCCCAGGCTCCGCCCATATGCGGTGATAAGGGCGGGATGAAAATCCACGTCGTATGCGGCGAAGTGAATTCTGCTACGATCTTGTCGTGCTCCAGTTCTTCAAGTGCGGTCTTCAGCTCTTTGTTGGCCCCCACAAAATTGGTACCACGGTCGCTGTAAATGGCAACTGGCACCCCCCTTCTGCTCATTATGTTGCGTAGAGCCATGATACACGAGTCAGTTGTTAGTGAGTGTGCGATCTCCAGATGGATGGCGCGAACAGTCAGGCAAGTGGCTAAGACCCCCCAGCGTTTCTCCACTCGGCGGCCAACGGTTACCATCATTGGGCCGAAATAGTCCACACCCATGTGGCTGAAAGGTCGACTATAAGCTGCGAGGCGCGCGTGCGGCAGGTCACTCATCAGCGGCGCCTGTGGAGAAGCTCGTTCGTTTTTGCAAAATTGGCAGTTGTTTCGGACCGACTTGTAGACGACTTTCAGACGGGAAATATAGTAGCGTTGTTTCAGCTCGTTGATTGCGGTTTCATGATTCTGATGCAGAAATCGTTGATGAACGTCCAATACGATGAGCTTTGTAACACTGTGTTCCCGAGGAAGAATGATTGGATTTACGACGCTGCTGTCGACGAATTGGCAGGCGCTGGTACGCCCGCGGATCCTCAGAACTCCCTTCTCATCCATGAACGGACAAAGACGATACAGCGTGCTGCCTTTTGAGATTCCCTTTGAGGACGATCCTTGATGCTTTGTGGACAAAATTGCAATTTCCTCCTCATACGAACATCTCTGAGCTGTTTGGTGCAGATAGGATTCGGCATTAGTGAGCTCATCACGAGTGAGCGGACCATAGGCTTTGGGCAATTGTCGTGTAGTTCGCTGCATGTTTCTAATGGCTCTGAACACATACGCTGTAGTCTTCAGCAGAGTACGCCATTGGCTGAATCTGCTAGTATCGATTATTGGCTCCAGTGCTTTGAAATGGAGGTGAAGATGTGGACGCAGCTCCGTGTCGGTGGTCTTGACAGGCTGAGGAGAGATCGGCCACTGCTCTTCAGGTTCCCAAAGAAAATCGGGTCCATGAAACCACCGGCTAGAGGCGCTGAAATCAGGAGAAGTTTTCCATTTCGTTCCGTCATCAGCTACGTTTAATTTCGTAGGAACCCAACGCCAGTCTCGTAGATCCGTTGTTTCTAGAATCTCGCTGATTCGGACACCTACGTACTGACTATAGCGCCGGTGATCCGAGTGTAGCCAGCACATGACGTCCCGAGAATCAGTCCAAAAAAATCGCTTCTGAACCTTAATCGATAGGGACTCCAGAATAGAATCTGCCAGTCTAGTCCCGATAACTGCTGCCTGAAGTTCGGAACGGGGTATAGAGAGAAACTTTAACGGCGCCACCCTGGTTTTGGCTCCTGCTAAAGTGCATTCAACTGTATTTTCCTCCTGGAAACGGAGATAGACGGCTGCCGCGAAGCCGTTCTCGCTGGCGTCCACAAAGGTATGCATTTGGACAACGGTTCCTTCTTCTGCAGATGTGACGGTCCGGTAGCAACGAGGAATCTTGATGTCCGCTACACGAGGAAGAAACCGCAGCCATGTGAGCCACTTCTCAAAGTGACAATCGTGGATTTGCTCGTCCCAGTCGATGGATGCTCTCCAGATCTCCTGTAAAAGGCATCGGAGAAACATCAGGAAGTGGCTGATCAGTCCGAGAGGGTCGAAAACCATCATAAGGGTCCTTAAAACCTCACGCTTTGTTGGTCGTTTGCGACCAGACAACAGATCAGCGTCGTGGCGGGAAGATAGTTTGTACGTAAAACAGTCTGCTGTAGTATCCCACCACATTCCGAGCACCTTCTCAGTGGTTTCTGTTTCTCCGATGCTCAGGTTTTTCTCGTTGGTTTTCTCTCCGTCCAGCGCGGCCACTACTGCTGGTACGTTGGACACCCAGTTTCGCATTTCGAAACCTCCGCATTCATGTATTTCTTTTACTTCCGTTGCTAGCTGGATCGCCTTCTCCTCTGTTTCGACACTGATCAGCATATCGTCGACGTAGTGGTCATGGACGATGGCGTGAACAGCTTCAGGAAACTCTTGCTCGAATTGTTGGGCATGTGTGTTCTTAACGTATTGTGCTGTGCTTGGAGAGCAGCACGCACCAAAGGACATCACTTGCATGACGTACGTGCTGGGGGCTGTGTCATCTTCGTTGTCCTTCCAAAGGAAGCGCAGACAGTGCTGGTCAACCGGTCTCATCAGCACCTGATGGTACATTTCTCTGATGTCACCGGAAACCGCCACACGAAACTCACGGAACCGTACCAAGACTGACAGGAGAGAAACCAGCAGATCAGGGCCCTTAAGGAGAACCGAATTAAGGCAGACTCCATGGATCTTCGCGGCTGCATCCCAGACAAGTCTGATTTTGCCTGGTTTGTTGGGGTTTACTACCGGAAAGATTGGTAGGTACCAGACTCGATTGCAGGGCGCCTCCAGTTCTTCCACGGTCATCTTCCTGATGTAGCCTTTCGCCAGATAGTCCTTTATCTTCGCATTGAGTGCTTGCGCAAGGTCTTCGTCTCTTTGCATTCGACGATCAAGACATTCCCATCGACGTA
The DNA here is from genome assembly GCF_035046485.1 of Aedes albopictus. NCBI lineage: Eukaryota > Metazoa > Arthropoda > Insecta > Diptera > Culicidae > Aedes > Aedes albopictus. Next base: position 246,551,011 of record NC_085137.1, on the reverse strand, counting down.
GTGCCATAGGTCTGCTGTCCGGAAGCCGAACGTTATCGTACCGCCATAGAAGCCCGGATTCATAGCGTCCCTTTGTGCTCCTGGTGAGAGTTTGCAGCAGTTCGTTCGCCCTCCGATCATCGTTAGATAGCAGGAGTTTGCTCGGCTTACTGATTCCCAAACTTTCCAGAGAGAAATACTGCTTCATAGCTTCGTGTAGCTCGTCGTTCGACTTGGTTTCGCATTGGCAAAGCTGGACACGATGATGATTGATGTGGTTGGCACTGGTTCTGGTGCGGGAACAACATCCGAAAATCATCCAACCCAGGCGAGTCTTCACTGCTGTGGGTTCGTTCGGCTTGCCTTCGCGACATTTCATCACATTACCCAAGCTCGCATGATCTAGCCCGATGAGAAGTCGTGGGCTGACTTCTTGATAGGATTCCACAGGTAGGCCCTTCAGATACTGATACTTCTCCTGCATCTCGTCCATAAGCATCGTCTGCGATCGGAGCTGAAGATTCTCAACTGTATGCACTTCGCCGAGCTTGAACTTCTTGAAGGGTGTCGTCACGCTGGAAATCTGGAAGTTTACTTTCTGCGACAGAGCTTCGGTCCTGTTGGTGCCACCGGTCCATCGTAGACAAAGGGAATTTTGCGGTCCTTGCACTCCTAGTTCGTCCGCCAAACTCTGCTCCATCAGCGTTAGTTCCGAGCCTTCATCTAAGAAGGCGTAGGTTCGTACCACCTTCGAGGGGCCATACAGAAGCACTGGTACGATTCTGAACAAGATCTCGGACTGTCCTTGGTGTACATTACAGCTGGTACTGGTAGCTTGATTCCGTTGGGTTTCCGAAGACTGGACTGGAACCTGAGATGCCGCATCCGTATGTCGTTCTGTGTCGTGTAGGAGAGGATGATGCAGATAGGAGCAACCATTTGTGCCGCACTCCTTTTTCTGCTTGCACGGGCCGTTGTGCTTTCGTAGGCATTTTCGGCAAACGTTAAACTCTCGCACAACTGCCCATTTTGAATCGTAGCTAAGCTCCGTGAAGCGTTTGCATTGCGCCAACGTCAAACAGCTTCCTTTGCACCCAACGCACTCTTTGACGAACTCTTTCGAAGGCGCAGGTTTACTGCTCACCGGAGCGAACGACTGCTGGCTATCCTCGGAGTGAAGATTCAGAAACCCATCTTTCTTCGTTGTTCTAGCTCGGTGTTCGCCATCTATGCAAATGGAAACAGCACTGGCATCCTCGGCTACGAAATGGAGCCACGAGCTGAAGTCCAGGAGGTTTGGATTGGGTTGATCCCGAGAAAACCGTGCCCAATCCAGCTTTAAAGTTGGTGGCAGCCTTTCCACCAGCTCGTATCTTAGGGAAACGTTATACATAAAGTCACTTATCTCACAGGCTTCCACCGTCGCGACTAGATTCTCTACGCTGAGGGCGAACTGGATCACGGTGTCCAGTTTTTCGATGCTGGGAGATGGCAACGAGCGAATCTTCCTAACGATTGCCTGAATGATGGCTTCAGGCCGTCCATACAGCATTTTGAGGGTGGAAATCACTCCCTGAACGTTTGATGGATGAAGCATACGGCACTTGACAGCCTCCAGCGCCTTTCCTTTGAGGCACTTCCGAAGTCTCAGCATATTTTCCTCGTTTGAGAATCCACAGAGCTGAGTGGACGAAACGAACATCGAAAGGAAGAGCGGCCAATCTTCTGGATTGCCATTGAAGTCTGGCAAATCTCTGGATACTGCCTGCCTAGCAGCTAGTTGGCTTCGGTTTAACGTGTAGGTAGCATCATCGTCTTCAATTTCGGGCTCTGCAGATGGGATTCTTCTTCGCGGTTGGGTGACAGGAGTGGATCTCTGTCCAGGAACGAAATCTACAGCAGTAGTAGGGAATCTGGTTTCTCTACGGTTCTCAGCTCGTGGACGCAGCTCAGAAGTTGGAAGGTACTGTGATCGCCGTTGGTTTAGAACTGGGTCTTCACATAGGTTTGACGGTGGAACTTGAGGACCAAAGGTTCTGCTGGTACACTGCTGAAACCTTTGCGATGTAGTTTGCCGTGGCTCTACATTTCTTAGGCTATTCGTTGGTCTACGATCAGCATCCGCTAGTCCGATTTGTGGACGCGGGGGTTGATAACTGCTATCATTATGATGCGTGCGGTTGTTCTGCACCGACATATTCGCTATGGACGGAGCACGACGTTCTGCAACCTGCAGCTTACTCATCAGTTGTGTGATCTGGAGTCTGTCGCAGTTCTGTTGGCCTTGAAGTTCTTGGTCCCGCTGACGCCGCCGTTGAGCTTCCTGTACATTGGCCAATACAGGCTCGTCTTCTGGGTCTACGTCGACAAGACCGGAATCATCCCCGCAAATCTCCGTGTTTTGTATCCACTGCTCTATCTTCGCCGCATTCTCTTCCATCGAATCTTGGTGGCTGATCTTGGATGAAGTGTCGCTCTCCAGTTCTTGTAGCAGGCTGTACTTCTGCTTCAAGTATTGTTGATGCCATTCTCGTTCCTCCTCTAGTTTTTGCAGCTGTAGTTCGATTTTTCTCTTCTCACTACGCCTACTTGATTGTCCAGCCGATTTTGATGAGACTACTACGCTGGGGGGTGAAGTAAATTGTTGACGATTCTCGGTGGCCCTTTGCATCACGGGTACCGAAATTTGCCTGGGGGTCTTTCTCTTGGACGCACTTGCACATTCAGGGCACGACCAGCTTATTTCCTCCACTGACTGACTCACTTCAACACACGAAAAATGAAACCGCGAACCACATTCGCCGCACTGCACCATGGCTGTATTATCGGGCACATGACACAGCTTACAACTACTGACTCGGTTTTCGCGAACGCGGCGCGGGGGATTTCGCCTGACAAAGGTATCGTTGCGAATCGTGACATAGACTGACTTTCGTTTGCTTTTATTCTTTGTGGCAGTTTTTGCCTTGGGTATGGCTCCTTTGCCGGTACTCACCGTTCTGGTAACGATTACCTGAGGGCTAGAAGGGAGGGCCGCGGTGACCGTCGGTTGAGACTCGTTTTGGACTACCTGGCTTGGTACTGTCTGCTCCGTCTGAATCCTTGAATCAGTCCGGACGACGTTCTCCAAAAGTCTTACCGTCTCCGGATGAGCTATATCCGGATGGTTTCCGCTGACCGTATGCACATCACCGTCGATGGTCGGACTATATCGAACATTCGCATGTCTTCGCTTTTGGGAACTGCTCTGGCTCGCCATAATGTCCCGTAAAGAATTTTGTAAATTGTTGTCGATAGAAGCGAGGGTTCCCAATTTTGTTAATACTTTATTCTGCGTATTACAAAATTCCTGCGATAGCACATAAAGAAGATTTAGTAGGAGGTTATGCCATGTAAATAATAATACCTACTTTAGTTTTTCCTCACTATCGCACAACAATTGGTGCACTAGATTTAAGCGGTAATGCTTTTTACTCCTGACGTGGATACCTTAATTAGTTAGATAATTGTCAGATAATAGTTTCGCTGGTTTTAATTTGTTTGTCTCACCTTGTTGCAATAGTTTTAATTCACACAACTATGCACTCTTCCTTTAGGCTCCAATTTCAATCATCGATTTCTAGTTAAGGCATGACTTAGGTTTAGTTTTACATAGGTTATCAAATTCATTGCATGTTGTTTCTTACCGTTAGGATAAGCGAATAATAGTAGTTCAACAAATATAATAAAAATAAAGAAACAAAATAGGAACGATATTCAATTTGGGCACCCAATTCGATCCACTTGCACGTTTGTTGATGTATCGTCTATTGTCTCGGCTCGGCAAGTAGTCCAAATAGGCAAAGCTGCACCCAGGGTGCTGTTGGGCAATGAACAATCATTGCCCCGACGATCCCTCTGTTGAACAATGGGAGTGTCTGGCATTTGTGGCAGACTCAATCGGGGGAAGAGTGGGCTCGCTGGTCGACGTTGCGCATTCAACAAAGTCCATTGCTAGGTTTTCGAGGAAATCTCTTCGAGATACACATTCTGATCCAGGTTTTTCAAAGTGAATAACTTGGGCGTTGATTCCAGCGATGTTTAGTAAAAGGTTAAAGTTTTTTTGCTGGGCTTCCTCCCGTAATTCCTGATGTAAATTATTCATGGTTTTCTCCAGAAATAAGTGTTTCCTACTAGGAAACCTCTTGAGAATATATTAAGAACTACTGCTGGAATTGCTCTATGACTGCTACGGGAGTTTTCTAGACATTTCAGGAAGGTATCCTCCAGGAATTTCTGCAGGACTTTGAAGAGCAATAATAATATATTTATTGGAGATATTCCATGGAAATCTCAGCCAGAATGACCGAGAAAATTCCAGAAGGTGCCTGCTGTTTACTGGATGTATTGCAAGAGGAATTCCTAGAGGAATCCTTGGAGAAGAATTCCAGGAAGAAATCCTGGAGGGATCCTTAGAAGGATCTTCAAAGGAACCCCAGCGGTCATCCCTATAAAAATTTCTGGAGAAATCTTTCGGAAAATCTTCTTAGATTTCCTCTAGGAATGCCTGATGAGATTCTGCTAGGGATTCTTCCCTCGGGAAAGAATGTTCCTTTTAAGAAACATTCTACAGTTTATTCAAATCCTCTCGCAATATGTCAATGAACTCTTGCTCGGATTCCTTCAGCAACTCCTACCACGATTTCTCCAAGCATTTTTGCTAGGATTTCACAAACATTTCCAGATGATATTTTTACAGTAATTGCTATTAAGAATCCCCCAGGAATTGCTGAACAATTTCCGCCATTAATTGCTTGAGGTATCCCAGCAAGACTTCCTAGAGGTTTCCCACCACGAATTCATCGAAAAATCTGAAGCAATTTCAACATAATTTATCAAAGGAATCTTAAGAGGATTTCCAACAAGAAAACGAAGACGAATTCCTGAAACAATCCCTTGATACATTCTTGGGAGAAGAGCAAGAGAAATTCTGAAAGAATTCCTGAAAAAAAATCTCAATGCTGAATTTCTGGTAGAATCCATAGAGAAGTTACAGTTGTGGTTGCTGAATGAATCCTATCAAGAATAATTCAATGAATCCTAACACAATAATGGAATCTAGAGGTAATCCCAGACAAATTCTTAGATAAATTCCAAGAGGTATTACTAGAGGAACAACTTAAAGAATTCGTGGATTAAACCCACCAGGCATTTTTCGGGAAATTTGAAGTGAAATTTCTGGAGGAATGTAAGTCTTTTGAGAAATCCTCTTGGAATTCCTCCACAAATTAATGATGGGATTTCTTTTGAAATTCTTGCTGAGATTGCCCCAGACGTTTCTCCAAGGATTCCTTTACATAAGCTGCATGTAATTTCTCCAAAGGTTCCTATAAAAATTCTATTTGTGATTTTTCTAGGAAACCTTTAGGAATTTATCTTGCAACAACTGCTGAAATCCTTCAGATATTCCTACTATTTTTTTCAGGAATTCTTGCTGGAATTTCTCAAACAATATCAGCTGAGATTTCTTCATTATTGCTCTAAGTAGTCCACCAAGAATTCCTGGCAGATTACCAGCAGGAATTGGCTGAGGAATTCCAACAAGCCTTACTGATGGATTCTTTCAGAAATTCCTGAATGAATCTGAGAAGCATTCCTTGAGTAATCCTAGCAAAAATTCTCGAATGAATCTCAATTGGGTTTCCGGCATGAATTACTGGGTAAATACTAAGAAAAGTTTCTGTAAAATAACATCTTTCTGGTCATTACATACATTGTATGAATGTTACAAGAACCTGTAATAATCCCGCTTTTTTCCATGTATATCATTAGTAATTCAGTATAGGGTGCGTAAATTACTGTTTAAAAAAAAACACCACCTGCGCTTTTTAGCTTTGCGTTTGATCGTCAATAGAAAACACGCTCCGATGGAAGAATTTGAAAACAAAATATTGAGTTGCAGAATAATTTGTTTCGTTTTTTAACCCTTTGGAGCCGGATAGTTTTGCCACTGCTGCCGCAGCCTCGCTGGCTTCAAATACGTTTGTTATGCTCGGTATCATCGCCGGGGTCATATTGACCCCTCCGGCTCCAAAGGGTTAAAGCAATGTTTCCCAAACTTTTAGGAGGTATCGCCCCCTTAGAGCTCCAAAAAAATATTTTCGCCCCCCTAGGTGCGATTTTATTTTTTTCTATAATAGAAGGCTGAAACGGTGCTTAGCTAAAGCCTTTAAAAGCGCTACTGTGGCAAATCTACCAGTGCCATTCAGTGTATCTATATCTGTGTCACTCTCATTTTCATTAAATTGTTTTGTAAATGCATTGATTTTCCGCATTTAAAAAAAAAATATAGTGAATTTTCTTCGTACTTACAAAAATTGAAATCGTGTTTATGCCTACTTCTCAAACCGTTGTTAATTGAACATTTATTAATCGAAATAGAACGAACTGTAAACACATATGAACACTCGATATTCCTACCAGATGTTTTATCATTATCATTTTTAAAAGGACTTTTTCAACAACTGAGAGTCAATGTTTGGTTATAAGTAGCCAAATAATTCTGGTGAAGAATTTGAAAACAATTATAAACATATGTTATGTGAAAGTGCAACTCAGAAAAATATCGGTGTGTTTCCGAGGGCTGAAAATCTCGATAATAAAGAAAAATAATAATAATAAATATTGGTGTATTTTCAAATGTAGTTACGTTTCTCCAGATTCAAATCAACGAGCTTCGTATAAATTTGAATGCTTTCTGTGTTTTAAAAAAATATCAAATAAATAAATATGCAGCATTCATAACTAGATTTAAATGGAATATTACGCAGAATTTTTGGAACGTTTTCAAATTAACTTTAGTAAAATTTGGAATTCCTCCGAGAAGCTTTTCTGAAATATTTTCAAACACAGTTGTTTGTAAACACTGTGATATGAATTTAATCAGGAAAATGTTTTAAAATTTGTCTGATATTCATGTTTTTGCTTGGAAATTCTATGAATAAGTCCGCCTGTTGAAATGAAATTTATCTCTTCATTTCGCGAAAAAAACTATGTTCTTTTTATAATTTTGACAAAAGCTAATCACGATTCACGAATGTTCATTATAGGAGATTCCAAATATATTTTTATTTAGATATCCAGAATCACACAAACCTTTCAGAAATACGTGTAGCGGTCTTGTCTAGCAATTTTGCCATAGAGTCCACATAAATTCCAATAATTCTGTAAAATTAAGTCGATGCTTTTGTTTATTAGTCACAGCATTTTTTTTATTATCCTAGACAAAACTTGAACTGTAAGCTTGAATGTCAGGGATTTTTTATGTTTCAGTTCACTTTCTCGACTTGTAATTCAATACTTTCGATGTTTTCCAATCATTGAAAAAATCGCCCCCCTTTTTAGTATTTTCGCCCCCAATTTGTATTTCTAAAACTTTCGCCCCCCCCTGGGCCTGATTTTCGCCCCCAAGGGGGCGATTTCGCCCACTTTGGGAATCACTGGGTTAAAGCATCACCACGCCTCAACTTCTAACTAAGTCAGAATCCTTTCTTTTGTTTCAGATTAAGTCCTTCACCAAAAATACGCAAACCAAAGGCAAAAGTTACTAATTATCACCAGCGGCAAAAAATCGCATTAAATCTAGTTAAACGCCGATAGTGATACAACGATGATCGTCACATAGCATGTAATCTCAACTAGCCTACAAAATACTCCAAATACTCTCTCTCCCGCCCGCACGACACTCCCACTTCCTCGCTATTTGAAAACCATACCAATAGTGGGCATTTCTAGTAAACGAACCGTGACCTATCACTGCACCATAATACAGCTAGCTATACCTGCCCTTTGTTCGTTCGAGAGATGGAGAGATGACAGCAATGGTTACCAAACATACGTAGAACAAAGCCGTGAAAACTGATTTTTGATGAGCGTCCGGATCGCGAAATAAAAGAGATTGACCCACGTGTGAGCTAATTCACTTCCGGTGTTCGCGTTCTGACTAACGGTAATGGAGGGGGAACTAATAATGCATATGGCGCATTTACGTGGGACTCGGCGATCGGTCAAGTGATTCGGTGTGGTTTAGTTATTTGCCGGTAATCTTGTGGAACTGTAACAATTACTCAAACCGAGCTGATAAACGTCGAGACGAGGTCGAGCCGGTGAAAACAATCTGCCGCGCGCGTTCAGCCAGTGTTAAGTGTGACGCGTTCGGTTTCAAACCTCACGCGTACGCAGTAATAAACGTGAGATTAGAGAATGTACCTGCTCAGTGAGGACGAAATTGGGATTGTTTAGGCGCTTTTCGAATAAACTGGTCGGTATAATTCGCCTTCAGGATAAGGTACACCACAAGGGAGGACTTTGTCATCACAATGAAAATAATGGAATTGGGTAAGTTGTACCATGTTTTACATGTAATATTGTTACTTTACTTTTTCTTTTTTCATTCTTCGATTAAATAAATTAATTTTCTTTTATGGTTTATTTAATTAACCTTCACATACCCGCCCTACGACAACTCGTTCTGAAAATGCTGGCATTTCCTCAATTTTCATCCGATTTTTTTTTAAGTCGCCCTCAATCGATCATAAATTGGTGTAAGTTTATTACACTCAAGTGGACATGTAGTATCCGGATCCATTCCGGAGATATTCCGGATTGTACTGGCGGTCAGGGGGTGGGGGAGGGGTTTGTTTTGCCATATGGCTAAAAGTGATTATTTCGTGTGCTATTGTGTTTCAGGAACTTGTTTCAGGTGTTCTGGAGCGGCCATATCAGTTGCTACATACTTCAGTCAATTGGTTCTGCCCCATTCTCTTGAAATCATGAAGTTTGTTATGTCGCACGGCATGTTTTGGTTGCACACCAGAAACGTCCCCGATGTCACCCCCGTGGAACCTATGCTAGTTGTTCCGGGGTGGCAATATTAGTTGATACAGACTTCAGGCTATTGTTTCTGACGCAGTCATTCGAAATCATGGAGATTGATATGTCGCACGACATGTTTTGGATGAAAACCAGAAATGTCCCCAATGAGGCCCCCGCTGAACCGGTGATCCAGATGGGCCAACTAATTCAAATCTGATTAACGCAGTTGTGATTTGTTGTTCACAATGAAAATTCAGCTGAAAATTAATGGTTCAAACACAATAGCACACGAAATAATCATTTTCAGCCTTTTCGCCACCCTCCCTGACCCTAGTACAATCCGGAATATCTCCGAAATGGTTCCGGATATTGCATGGCCACTTGGGTGTAATAAACTTGCAGCAATTTATGATCGATTGAGGGCGACTTAAAAAAAATGGATGAAAATTGACGAAATGCCAGCGTTTTGAGTATGAGATGTTGGGGGTCGGGTATGTGAAGGTTAACCTCAGTAAAGCCAATGTAATTTTGCTGCCTTGAAATCCACTTTTATTTACATTACGTATTAGGTACTCAAGTCTTTTTTACGACGGTAATGGTATCGCGTAAAAAGGCGATTAAAAAAAAAAAAAACAAATCACGGTAAGGGGTTCTAGGATGTTTGTGGACATTTGTCCAGGGTGTCTACTACCTGGAAAAACCTGGAATTATCAGGGAATTTTACTCGACCTGGAAAAATCCTGGAATTCTCAGGGAATTCTGTGACAATCAGGGAATTTGTGGATTCATCATTTCAATACAAACTATCAGTTAGAAATGCTTCAAAGCGAATAAAAATTTTGGCTGCGCCGCTACTAAATGCCCAGCCTCTCGATTCCATATTTGTCCATCTTGATGATTTCAGGGGGTTTCGAGTGTTTCCAGATGGAATTTAGTGAGGTTAAGAAGGTTTCAGGGGGATTTTCAGGAGGTTGCATGGGGAAATTGATAAGAGTTGCATTGGGTATCTGGAGGCTTCAGCAGAAGGTTTCGGTTCACTTTCATTTCGTTAAATATTATTGTAATTAACTTGTATTTTTCCACAGCAATCTCCTATTTTATGTTTTACCTAGGGTGACAATGGGTATTATCGGCAGGTTTGTTCTCCTCGTCATGAGGGGTTTTTGTCAGCCAAATTGCCTGAAACTTGGCCATATATTTCAGCTTAGTTGGGAAGGATTTGAGACCAACTCTGAGTTCAATAGGTTTCAAAAAACCCCTAAAGACGAAGAGAACAAAACGGCCGAGAATAGGTAATTTCCCCTATTTCGGAAAACTGAATCGACATGTTTTTATTGTTATGATTTTAAATTTTCAAATCTTTCAATCTATTGCAGCCGTAAATATTGGCTTAGTAACTTAAATTGTATAAAGCAGAATTTATTGAGGTTTGCCTAACAAATTCGCAATTGCCTAGTAGATGTTGAAAAATACCTGAAGGAGCTTAAAGATATATTTTAATCGTAATCCTGAAACTGCCGCAGAATATGATTGATCAATTAGAACTCTTGGCGGATTTGATGTTAGTATTTCTAGCGAAATGAACTAGATGCCTTGTGGAAGAATTCTAAAATATTTTTCTGACCTTTTTTGAAACGTTTCAAGATCAACTCATAAATGATTCTATACAATGTTTAAAAGAATTTTCAACTCTCTTTTTGCAATAGTTGCTTCTGATCTCCACAAATTTTGACGAACTCGAAGGAAACTTTTTTCGATGGACATAATACAATAGTTTTAGAACACGGTTGCCAACTTATTAGTATATTCTGATTGTCAATTACTTGTTTCAAGAGTGAAACTATTGACAACCAAAACTATTGATTTACATCATTTTTTATATTTATTTTGAAAATAGTCCACCTGTAACAATATTAATTCATATACTTTTGGTAAAAACGCTGTTTTGACATAAAATAATCGTTGAAATTTGTTGTGGAGAAAGAATTAAAATATTCTGAAGGAATCCCTGAAGTTAAATTTATGTGGACATTTTTTAAATTTTCAATTGTAACTGGCAGTATTATTTGAAGTCATTTTTTTGCAACTCTGAAAGCATTTTCTGACTGAAAACCTATAAACATATTTAACATTTTTGCTAGCAATTTCTATAAAACGAGAAATCGCTGGAGAGAAGAAACTAGCGAAATTCTTGAAAAATACATACTTGCGATTCTTTTGCGAAACCAACGAAGGTCTTCGTACGCAATAACTGAAGCGTGAAGGATTTCTTGGACGTTTTTTTCTGACAACATTTAAGAAAGTTTGCTCAGGAACTTCTTGGTAGATTATCTGCTGGAAAGGCCAAGCTTAACTTTTATAAAAATATAGTGTAATTTCTTGTTGTTTTCCTTGCTAAATTCCTTCAGCAATTCATAAACAAAATTTTCATCAAATTATGCAGAAAATTTTCCAAAAGTGTCACCAGGATCGTTTTAAGAATTCCATCAGAAAATCATCTCGTGCTTCCGCTGGTGGAATGTTATCCTTAAATGTCATTAAAGTTGGAACCAAAAATTTCCCAAAATGATGCGTTTCCACGAATTTTTAGAAATCTGAAATCATGTTTAGTTTAGTCGAGTTTCTTGAACCTGGATTTATTTTCAAATACCTGGAAAATCCTGGAAATATCAGGGAATTTCATTTTCATAATTGAGTAGACACCCTGATTTGTGGAGAAGTGGAAAATGAAACAAACTGAAATTGCGGTTTGTTTGCAATCCAATTTGGTTGTTGTTTCTTGCTCCAAGATGTTTAAAAAATTTGCAAATTAATTATAATTATTTTGGTGAAAATTGCAGGAATAACAAAGGGGGACGGGGGGAGGGGGGTTGTGTGGGTTGGTTGAACTAACTGGTTTGTAATTTCAACAAAGTATTTAATTTATTCTAAAACAAATTGTACACACTAAGATTCAGATATTCCAGCTCAGTAATTTTTTAACTGAGTTCAGTATTTCTTCCATCTTTTTACTGAGTTTTCAACAGCAGATTTATCTCGGTACACTCGGTAATCGTATTTACCGTTCACCAGTAATGATATTTACCGTGCATCAGTAACTTTTGACAGTTCCTTAGCTGAGCTCCGTAACTCATTTACAGAACATCCGTAAAAGAAACAACCGAGCGTACCGAGTTAAATCTGCTGTTGAGAACTCAGTAAAAAGATGGGAAAAATACCGAGCTGATCTTAGTGTGTAAGTGGCAGTTGAAAACAACAAATAAAACGGTCGATTGTAAAAATAAAATAACCCACTAAATGATATTTTCAAACGGATGTTTGTAGAATTAAACGGCTGAATTGCCAGATAAACAACTAAAAATATTGGTTAGAAACAACTACCCCAGGTAGTAAAATCAAACCAATATTTTGTTAGTGCCCAATTCAACATAAAAATCCGGCTAAACTGAACTGAAATTCGTTTGTATTTGTTAGCATCAAGTATCCATGACGACCTTAGCAACTGAAGTTTGTTTGTTAGGGTAAATAATAAATCTTTTCATTCAGTTTCCAACGTTCAAACCGAACAGACGTGTTTTACTTCTGCGATAGTATTTACTACTTATTATTTCTCCGTGCTGTAGAAGAACCAAAAAAAACGTTGTGGCAAAGAATAGTACATCAGGTTTACGGTGTACAATATTCAGAAGGTGATACGTTCCGGAAATCTGACAGTTTTTTGATGACGTAATTCAAATCGTTCATAGGCCAGAAAACAATAATCTACACTCCATACCAATTTGATACACGTAAAACGATAAGAATGACGTCACATGTTTACACCCAAAATTGATATTTATATACACGCAGAAAAATGGCGCTTGTTTAAAACAATAAAACGCATGGTTGATTTTCAAACTGAGAATTTACTTATTCCAAAGTTATATTTAATTGTTTTCATTTTAGAGTTTATCAATACAAACAACCGATTACCATCATTTCATATAATGTCAAAAATTTCATTTGTTTCAACAAAATAAAAACCATAAACATGGTCCGAAAGCACTCACACATCTATAAAATGCTTACCCCAACATCGCCACAACGAAGAAGGTGCAGCTTTGGCCGTGATGGATAACGCGCAGGTACTCACGACAGCATCCACAAAAAGTTGATCGGTTTCGCCTTTTTTGTCTTTTTTTAGTCGTTCTCCTTCCCATCCGCTTACCGACGGTCTAAAAATAGATTTCCGAGCTGCCGCAGTTGCTACCGTCACCTACACAATCACATTCCGGGTTTGTTAGTGGCAAAAGTGCAGTCGTTTGGATCAATCCATTATTTCATGTTGAAAAAACCATATCTGTTTGTTTTAACAAACTGTCAAAAATTTCGACAAATAAAAATATGTGTATTATCAAACAATAGAACAGTTCAATTTAAACTAGAAAACAGTTTGTCGTTATAGTAAACTGAAAAATCGGTTGACTTGAACTAGAATTTACAGTGACCCCACAATTTATAAATCGGCAAAAATGACCACAGTTTATGGATCACTCCATTTGATCAACATGGTGATTCATAAATAGTGTACAAAAATTAAGGTGATTCATCGGTGTGGGGTCACTGTAATTGTGTTTACAATTTATTTTTCTGCGTGTAGGTTACTAGCCTGCCTTGTGATCTTTATGCCGTGATCAGGTTGAAAGTGTCACAAGGCTGAATAGGTTGTTAAGGCCCATTACATTAAGTTTTAGCGTCTTAAAATCCCTAAACGACTTGAAATCCCACTTCAACAGTGCATCAGAACTTCAGGCGCACATCACTTACTTACCTTACCGATCAGGCTAAGGCCTGGGTGGCTTCTGCTGTACATTCCACTTGGTCCATGGCTGTTTGTCTCCAGTTCCGCACTCTGTGTAGGGTCCGCAGATCGACCCACTTGGTCGAACCACCTAGCTCGCTGTGCACCACGTCTTCTTGTACCGGTCGGATGACTCTCGAGAACCATTTTATTCGGGTTACTATCCGACATCCTGATGACGTGACCCGTCCACTGCAGCCTCCCAATTTTCGTGGAGTGGACGATGGTTGGTTCTCTTAGCAGCTGATGCAACACGTGGTTCATTCGCCTTCTCCAAGTCCCGCCTTCCATCTGCACTCCGCCGTAGATGGTACGCAACACCTTCCGTTCGAAAACTCCAAGGGCGCGTTGGTCCTCTGCACGTAGGATCCATGTTTCGTGCCCATAGAGGACTACCGGTCTAATTAGCGTTTTGTAGATAGTTAACTTCGTGTTACGGCGAACTTTATTCGATCGTAGAGTTCAGCGGAGTCCAAAATAAGCACGATTTCCTGCCACAATGCGCCTCTGAAGTTCTCTGCTGGTCTCGTTGTCTGCGGTCACCAGTGAGCCCAAGTACACGAATTCTACAACCGCCTCGATTTCATCACCATCGATATAAATTCGGGGTGGCGGGCGCGGTGATTCCTCTCTGGAGCCCTTTGCCATCATGTACTTTAACTTCGCCACATGACTAATCCGATTCGCCTGGCTTCATTCTATAGTCGGGTGTAAGTTTCCGCCATCGTCTCAAATTTACGAGCTATAATATCAATATCATCAGCGAAATCAAGCAGCTGAACGGACTTCGTAAAAATCGTCCCTCTCGTGTTTATCCCCGCTCTCCTTATTACACCCTCTAACGCAATGTTGCACGAAGACCATCACCTTGCCGTAACCCTCTGCGAGATTCGAAGGGACTCGAGAGTGTCCCTGATATTCGAACTACGCACATCACTCGATCCATCGTCACCTTGATCAATCGTATCAGTTTATCCGGGAGTCCGTATTCGTGCATAATCTGCCATAGCTGTTCTCGATCGATTGTATCATACGCCGATATGAAATCGAAGAACAAGTGATGTGTGGGCACGTTGTATTCGCGACATTTCTGCAACACCTGGCGGATGGCGAACATCTGGTCCGTTGTAGCGCGTTCACCCATAAATCCAGCCTGATATTGCCCCACGAACTCTCTTGCAATCGGTGATAGACGGCGGCATAAACTTTGAGAGAGTATCTTGTAGGCAGCGCTCAGTAGTCTGATCGCGCGGTAGTTCGCGCAATCTAACTTGTCGCCCTTTTTATAGATGGGACACACGATACCTTCCATCCATTCCTCCGGTAATACTTCCTTCTCCCAAATCTTGGTAATGACCCAGTGTAGTGCTCTCGCCAGTGCTTCTCCACCGTATTTTGGAAGCTCGCTTGGTAGTTGATCTGCTCTGCACATGCTCCTAGATCTGTTACCACGCCACCTCCGGTGCATGCAACGTCGCCATTGAGGTGCTTATCGTATTGCTGCCGGCTCCTCTCGACCACCTCACGCTCGTCCGTGAGAATATTCCCGTGATTATCTCGGCACATGTCGTCTTGTGGCACAAAGCCTCTGCGCGAGCGGTTCAGCTTCTCGTAGAACTTTCGTGCGTCCTTAGCGCGGTACAGCTCTTTCATCGCTTCGCGATCTCGTTCTTCCATTGGTAGGGCCACTGCTAGCTGCTGCGCGTAATCCTGAGCCACTTCTACGTTACGCAGCTTCTCGATGTTGAGCCGCGACTTCGACGCGTGGTAATAACCGTCGAAAGTTTTGAACGCATGCGTAGTGATCCGAATCTATATTCTCACTGCGGTATGTGCGGATATTGGTTATGTCCGAGAAGAATTTACCGTAGATTAGAACGTGGTCGATTTGGTTTTCTGTTTGATGGTCGGGTGATCTCCAGGTGGCTTTGTGGATATCTTTGCGGGGAAAGAAGTTGCTTCGGACTACCATACCACGGGAGGCTGTAAAGTTTTCGCATCGCTGGCCGTTATCATTCAATACGGCGTGCACGCTGTTTCGCCCGATTACCGGTTTGTACATTTCTTCCCTTCCTACCTGCGCGTTCATGTCGCCGACAACGATTTTCACGTCACGCGGTGAGCAACCATCGTATGTTTGCTCTAACTGCGCGTAGAACGCTTCTTTCTCGTCATCAGGTCTCCCTTCGTGTGGGCAGTGGACGTTTATGATGCTATAGTTGAAGAAACGGCCTTAATTCCTTGCGTTGATCGGCTGCCATCCGATTACACGTTGTCGCATCTTGGCCAACACTATAAATCCTGTTCCCAGTCCATTGGTGCCACAGCTTTGGTAGAAGGTAGCCGCTCGATGCCCGCTTTTCCACACTTTCTGTCCAGTCCAATGAAGTTCCTGCAACGCCACGATGTCGAAGTTGCGGGGATGTAGTTCGTCGTAGATTATTCTGTCACATCCTGCGAAACCTAGTGACTAGCAATTCCATGTTCCAAGTTTTCAATCGTAGTCCTTATTTCGTCGCGTGGGTCTTTGCCGATTGTACCGAGGTGTATTTTCTCCTTTGTTATTTGCAATGGGGCGCAACACACAATGGTCCAATTTTGAGAAAAGCTGGCAGAAACTCAATTTTTGAACATCTTTTAAATTGGTTTTGGTATATCGATTATTTATCTACAATATCAGAAGCGATGACTGTCTTTTAAATAAATTTGAAATCATGATTTTGTATCTTTTTATGGCGCTAAATAGCTGCTGATGAAAAAAAAAAATGCTGATCTTTTGATAAATAACACAAGCAAGTTCAATGGTTCCAGCAGTTTATTCGTAAGTTCTTGTGTATATTAGGCACCTGCAATGAAATGGAAAGGATCAAAATAACACTTTTGGCTTCAAAATTAACATCACATATTATTAGTACGAGAAATTCTTATACTTCAACTTCAAAGTGTCTTACGAATCGCTCCCAGCTACTCCCGCGCAAAAATTTGCTTATTTTTTAATTAAAAATCAAGAACCAAAAAGTGAGGAAATGCTTCCAGTTTCGCCTTAATGTGCACAATTCGAGAGTTCAGTATTTCAAAGTCAATAACGGCGCCGGCCACATCTTTACGGTCATCGGGAAAGGGAATGTTATTTGAACAACCGTTGTTACTAGAAACCGTGGAGTCCACAGCATCCCCACAGTTGTCTCGAGAAGGAGTATTTGCTAGTAGGGTAGACTAAGGTGTGGATCTTGGAACCACCTTTGGTAGGTGATCTGATCCACTAGTTATATGTAAATACACGACACGGTCGTCTTCCCGATTATGATTTATTTGGTCGCGGTAATAAGGGTAATGCACATACCTAGGGGTAAGACAGATCTAACGAGAGCAAATCTGTGTTCGAGGTGTTGTTCAGAATTCTTCACAGTTCCTCAAAATTTCTCCCATTTATGCCATAGTGTGATCTGACATCAATGTCAAACTGCAAAGTGCTGCGTGTGCTGAAGGAAAATTGCAGTTTTAGGGATGTCTTTCAACATATTTCGTCGATCATCGATAAAAAGAGTAACTCAGAATTTCTCAGAGTTGCTCTCGTTTGCACAGTGTCTTGCCCCTAGATACATACGTCAACGATCGTTCAATATTAAACGCGTCACCGCATCGATCGTTTACTTAACCGTGAAAACCGACTTTCCCACGAAACTTATCGTGCGCTTCTGATTCCGCATTCAATATTCGCGTCCCCATCTCCCTACCGAGAAAACCGAACGACTCACAAAAATAGTCGCGCGCTTCTCACAGTATTGAACTTACGAGTATACGGAGAATGAACTTTCAAACTTAGATAGCTAATTTTGATTAATGTATTTTACTAAGAGTAGTGTTATGTGTAATCGACAGCCGTTGAGGTAATTAAGCCAATTATTTTTAATTTGCTTAATGATTGATGTGAACTGCAATTACTTTCTTCTAACATCGCTTCTTTTATCGCTTCAATATTAGACTAGCACCAGAGCTACAAGATCAATTTGCAAATATTACCAGACTCCAGGAGTCCTCATGAAAACGCATTGGCGAAATTACCCCAACTCCTTCTAGGATGTAAAAAAAAATCGGAATGATCTCACCCAGTTCCACATCGTCGGATGACCACAACCACTCCTTGACTCCTTCAATTTTCTGCAATACTGTGCTACCAAGTCTGCATCCATTTTTTATCACTTCACGAGGTAGGACAGTGTGCACCTGCCCCAAACACGTGTCACTTTTTATTTTTTTTCCTTCGAACAATGCAGCGCGACCGAAATCTCTATCGCAACTCCGAATTGACGGACCCCTAATTTAGCTATTATAGAAATTAACATTGTTTGCTTGGGTGATACCTTTTTTATTGATCAATATTACCCCGAACCAGTGTTGGGAATACTCACTTGTGAAAAGTTATACTCATTTGCTTCTATCTTACTCTAGAAGCGTGCTATCAAAAAATAATGTTTGAAGGACTTTTAGATTGTAGTTTAATCTAAAAGTTTGCCGAATAAAGTGAAGGTCGCAGTCGCATACCAAAACCGTGAGAGAGCTGTGAGCATAAGCTGAGTATAAATCACACGAATTTTACTCACCTCATACTCACAGCTCTCTCACAACATTGATATGCGTTTGCGACCTTTACTTTATTCGGCAAAGTTTTAGAATAAACTACAATCTAAAAGTCCTTCAAACATCGTTTTTTGATAGCATGCTTCTGGACTGAGATAGAAGCAAATGAGTATCATTCTTGCAACTGAGTATTCTCAACACTGCCCCGAACTACGGAAACAACATGAATAATTTAACCTTCTGGCAGTCGCGCGGTCGGCCACAAAAGGCGAGATTATCTTAGCGTGTTGTACAAAATACGGTTAAGCACCACCATAATGAAGAGGAAATCGTTCTCCTCATTGGAGAGTTTGGTAAACTTGATTGTAAAAAGTGCAACAGTCGATGCAAGCAAGTTTCGTGAATTCCACTCTACCTTTCCTATGTTTTGGACGCAATGTTATATTATTTTGATTGCACAGCCGTTATATCATAATAAGCACGGTCACATGGCCTGGTATGTAAACTTTTAACATTTCAAGCGACATTGATTATCCCATATCTACATGAATGTAGCAACATTTCATTCTCAGTACTGACGGAGCAGCTCTTTGACAAGGTTGTACATTATCATTTATAAGTAGTTATTGATAAATTTCTAATCGAAGAATGAATGAAGGTATGCCATGCAATAAATATTGATAATTCGAGCTAACTTTATTACTGATATCTGTTTGCTTAGGAGGACGCAGCCACGGCCATCCTCGGACGTTGGTAACGCTCATTTTTGGCACGGTGCTTGGGTTCGTCTTTGCCACGTTGATCACCTCCAGTACCAATCGAGCCCCGTGGCTACCGGAATACTACCACTCGAGGGAAGCTCCTGCGATTGTCAGCGATCCGCACACGGGACACGAGCTGAAAGGGGCGGAAGGCCCCGAGCAGGAAGTCGGCTATCATGCATCACACGAGGAAGTCCACGCCCACGAGAATTCATCGCTGGCGAAGCAGCTGTACCGAGACGTGCGGGTACTCTGCTGGATCATGACAAATCCCAGCAATCACAAAGCGAAAGCTCTGCACGTGAAGCGCACGTGGGGCTCCCGGTGCAATAAGCTACTGTTCATGAGCTCCAAAGCTGGTATGTGTGATCTGCTAGTTGATAAGCTTTTCAGGAAACTAAACAGTTGTTTTTGTTACACTTCAGATCCGCTTCTGGACAGCGTCGCCCTACCAGTGAAGGAAGGCCGCAACAATCTGTGGGCGAAAACGAAAGAAGCATTTAAGTACATCTACCAGCATCATCTCGACGATGCCGATTGGTTCATTAAGGCTGATGACGACACGTGAGTTGCATGGTTCATGATAGTTTTCTTTGGGTTCGTTGATAGTACTTTACGATGGAAGAATAGGAAAACATTTTTAGTCAAATATGGTTCATACAAACCTAGCCAACTTTATCTGGACAAATCCAAGAAGGGAGAAGGGAGTTTTTCGTAATTTATGAACGATCCCTTCTACAGTTATCAGTTATATTCCAATAGAATTTAACACGAGTAGAGGTGAACAATGCACCAAGAACAAAATAATAATTAACATAATTTGTCGTAAAATCAGACTTTAGCATTCCTACACACTTAGAATAAATTACAGTATTCGGTGAAAAAAATCACCGAAACTGGTCTGTAAACAAGCAAACTACAGTATTACGGCGAAATCGATGAAATTGCAGGAGAAAATCGGTGAAATCTAAGAAATCACCGAAGAATCGGTGAAATCAGACAAATTTACAGGAGACCTGTGAATATTTTACCGAACAAATCGGTGATGGGACTATTTTACCGTACTACTGTAAAATGCGTTTGACAGCCACGCCGGCAGCTTCGAGCATCAGTTGTATTACAATTTGCGCATCATCTCCAAGCAAGACTCTCTTGTACAGTGGCAGCAAATGTGGTTCCTGATCAGAAGGTCATGTACTCAATCCCATCATCGACGTTTTTTATGAAAATATTGTTTTTTTGTGCTCGCATAAAATCGCCGTAAATTTGTAAAATGTACCGTACGTTCAGTGATATTGAGAATTCATTTGTAAACAAACATACCGAACGTTCTGTGATTTTTACGGTAAAGTTGTAAAAAGTACCGAATGTTCCGGTAATTTTGACAGATGCATTTTCCTGAGATTCGCAGTACGTTCGGTGGTTTGAAAAATCACCGAACTTTTTACCGTACGTTCAGCTGTTGAGATTACGGTAAAAATTTACCGTAATCCGTCATTTTTTCTAAGTGTGTATACTCTTCATGAACAGCTCAAAGGGGCCGTCCACAAACTACGTAGACTTTTTGAGAGAAGGGGTTGGATGGTGGATCTGGCCAAAGTCTACGCTCCATAAAATTCCTAAATTTTTGTATGGACAAAAGTGTACGAGAGGGGAGGGGTTCTGAGATGGCCAAATTTTGGTCTACGTGGTTTAAGAACAGCCCCAAATTATGCATGAATATTTAAACTTGCATTTTTAGCAAAGTTCGTTTTTGCTAGATTTTTAGTGAACAGTATTAATTAACACATCAATAACAATAGCAATTTTTTCCATAACTTCAACGAAATAGTTTCCCAAAATCTTACACATCTCGATACGTGATTCAAAGTACAATTACAAAGTTATCAATTTTTCAATTTATTGCAGGTATGTCGTGCTAGAAAACCTTAGATATATGCTGTATCCATACTCACCCAGCTTTCCGATATACTTTGGGTGCAAATTCAAGCCATTCGTGAAGCAGGGCTACATGTCCGGAGGAGCAGGCTACGTGCTCAGCAAGGCGGCTGTGAAGCGATTTGTCGAGGAGGCCATTCCAAACAAAAACTGTCGGCAGGATCACGACGGTGCCGAGGATGTGGAAATGGGTAAGTCGAAGCATCTCGTTTCCTAAGAATCAATGCTTAGAGATTGTTTTGTTTCATAGGTAAATGCATGGAATTAGTGAAGGTGCTGGCTGGCGATTCAAGAGACTCTCTAGGAAGAGGTCGGTTCTTCCCGTTCGTACCTGAGCATCACCTGATACCAAATCACGTGGATAAAGATTTCTGGTACTGGAAGTACATCTACTACAAAACGGACGAGGTTGGTAACATTTCCGTTGTTTATGTCAAAATGCAGAAATAATATAGGTGATAATATGTATGTCTTCTACCACAGGGACTGGATTGCTGCTCGGACAATGCAATCTCCTTCCACTACGTGTCGCCCAACCAGATGTACGTACTGGACTATCTAGTCTACCACCTGCGGCCGTACGGTATCGTAGGTCACTCTCAACCCCTACCGAACAAGCTCTCCCTGACGGACGTCGTCCATTCGGATGATCTGAGCAAGACTACCGAGCGACCCCAAACGGATCCCAAGGACCCGAGCCAGACTGACGACGAAAGGCAGGTGTCCAAAAACCTTCTTCTAGATTAGTACCGGTTCTTCAATAGCTAGGTGAAAAGTATGTGATTAACTTTTGTGCGCTGTCGAGTGTTTGGGGGTTTGTGCGATTTTATTTCAATACCTAAATTAGTTCGTACAAAGTAACGATTTGTAGGCATTTATGAAATTATAAACTTCATCCGCCATATTAAGAGTAGTTGCCGCAGAGCAGAAATACCAAAGTTTTTTAGCAGTAAGTGAATATCGTGTAGATTAAAATGCCTCTTATTCCGCTGGGAACTATGTTTAACGAATCTCGGAATAAAGTGACGACATACTGTGTTTTAAACCTAAAGGATTTCTTTGCATATGCCTTTTTTTATTCATGATGACTTCATTTTATTTCTTTCATTTGGTTCAACATCTTTACACACATTGTTTTTTTTTTTTTCCTTCTAAACCATAGGGGGAAAATTTGCTCAACAAACACCCTAACAGGAAGGTTAGGGTAGTGTGGGGTTTAGGCCGTCTTCTACAACAAAAGTAAAAGTCAGGACTACTCTATCCTCGACCCACTAAAACACATTCCTATGGTCGTCAAACCCTTCGTCTCTCCGGAACCACCAAGAAGGCATTGCTTCAGAGAGGGGCTAGTGCACATCGCACCCTCAAGGTTAGCTGCGTAGCCTGCAGCAACGAACATCGATGACTCGCTCTGGAGAGTCCATCACGATAGCCTGCTGGCGCTTAGCCAGTTTCCCGAGTGGTCCTCGCCACTCCCTTTGTCCTCGGAAGGCGAGCAGGGTCAACCTCGCCCGCACCCAACTGCTTTGCAGACATCAAGAACTGATGCCCACGTGCAACCCGATCTGAACTGCTGAAGGCAAGGGTATCACTACCCTTCAGGCCCTATCAGCTGCACCAGAAGGTTACTGACAGCAGGGTCTCCACCTGCCCCGACCCCTTGCCGGGGACCCCTTTCCAACCGCGGGCTCGGATCCAAACCCAGTAGACCGACGCCACGACAGCAGCGCTACCGGGACTTCCTCTCCGTGGCCACTTAATCGCTGTAAGGGTCGATCTCGACCGCAGGGCACCGGTATGACCTACGAAGCCGACTCCGTTGGTGTTAAGAATTTCAAAATTTTTGTTCCGTTGATTCAGATAAAAAATATCCGTGGATTTCCCGGAGGTTTCCGTAGAAAAACCGGGTTAGATTTATTCTACGGATCCGGATACGGATACGGATCCGCCGCAGCGGAACCAGTTCCGGACGTTCGGATTTCCGGACATAATCTCCGGAGGAACCTGTTACATATGGGTCATTCCACGCCAAGTGACCGACCGCTTGCAATCGACCATCACGGATTTAAACCAAATTTGGCTGAAACATTTGTTTAGATGGAAAAAGAAAAAATCCAAATTTTGGTGCCGATTGGATCACCCCTCGGCCCGTGGCAGCACCCCTCGTTTTGGCCGATATGAAAATTATCCTCTCTTTCTTTTATTTTTATCAATGAAACGATTGCACCTACACATTTTCGACCTTTGGCTTTTTTAAAGGAAATCGTTCAGGGAATCCAGAAAAAATACTATTTTTTTGATACAGTGTTGCCAGATATCATATTTTTCAATTTTAAATCTAAAAATCGATTTTTCTCAAAATACGTATATTTTGATTTGAAAAATTTTGATTCCATCGTGTTTATCAGACTTTTTTCGATCGAAAAAGCTTAACTCCCCAAGGTAATTTGCGTCGTTCCTGAGATATAGCGTCTTTAAGAAAAAATATTCATTTTTTTCATATAAAGTATTATATAAAATCATGTGCAGATTATAAATTTCGTAAAAAAACATTGTTCGATGCCATATAATCACGTTTTGTGCTGATTTGAACAATATCGAGTATAAAAAGGATTAAAAAAATGGTGACAGTGTTGCCAGTTTACCTTTTTTATTAAACCATGAAACCTAACCTTCAAGTGTTTGACAATGTACAGGTTATTCTAAAAAATCGCACTATGTGTGTTGCAAGATGTGTGAGCAAGATAAAAACAATACACATCTTCTCTAACGACCCTGTTGTTGACCTTTTCTTCACAGACAAACAGACGTAACACCTAGAATTTTTTTCGCGAAAATCCATTGCCTAGTTCACACTAGGTGAAACGTCTAACGCTTAGATAAATGATGTGCGCACCTCTGATTGTGAAAGCTACAACTATAAAGGTTTGAAAAGATCGTTAAAACCGTGGTCGTTGGATTTTTTCCAATGTTACGTCTGTTTGTCTGTGTTTTCTTGTTTATGGTCCTATCTGACAAAATGGCCCGATAATATCTGTATTGTTAGTTTGATAGTTAGGAGAAAGATGAGGATGAATTGTTAAGTATAAAATGTATTTATTGTGAAATTCATTTCAATTGTCATTTTATTCATTTCAACGGTGTTTTAGATGGAAGTGTTGCCATACATTTTTATTGTTAACATCTAATTTACACGAAAGCTTTCGTAAATAGATAACAACAAATAAAAACAAATGATTTCTATATTTATACATAACGAGCACATTTGGCAACACTGCATGAGTATGAGCATAGATGGCAACACAATTAATAATTGCTACTCCATGGTTAATCGCAGCAAACGATTGTCGCTTTAGTTTGAGTGTTTGCTTATCAGCGACGACAGCAGCCCCTTCGATCACTCACCAGCATTCTTCACCATTCGCCATTCATTCATTCATTCATTTCACTCAGAAATTTTTGTTCATTCTTCGCCACGAAGAACAAACAAAAACTCATACCATATGCAATTACATCAATAGACAACACAATACTCAACACTGTTCTTCACTGCTCTGCCTGGGACAATAAATGACATGATCTATTATTCTGCAATCCAGTAAGAGTAAACGCAATACTAAGCATCCCCGCACCTATTGTTTTCGTTTCCGCTAAATATTAGCATACTTGGCAACACTGCCGTAAAAATCAATCAAAAGATATTTTTACAGGGATTTTTATAAGGAGTTGGACCTTCGAATATAAAATAAAAATACTGAAGTCTGAGCTACCAGTTGCGCGACGATGCGTAGTATCTAATATTATCTTATTCCAAAGGATATCATACTTCATATTTTATCATATTCCATATTTTCAGGTTCAGCTTCTGAAATTAGCTGTGGGTCATTGAATATAGTTATATCGAAATGACATCTTCAGCACTGTTGCTTATAAATACACTCATTAAATGTTTTCCTGAATATATTTTGCGTCGATGTTGCCAAATATACTAAACCTAAATAAAAAAATACTTTTAGCTTGTTAATTAGATGTCATACTAATTTTCTAGTAAAATTAAGATTTCTGCAATAAATATAACATATTTGGCAGCACTTCCGTTCAGATAATGTTAAAATATATGAAATTTGTTTAGAATTGATGATCTCAATAGATACATTTTTTTAGTTTAACAGGTTATGCTAGTCCATTACGATAGACTCTTAATTGATGAACTGGCAACACTGTAACATTTTTTTAATCCTTTTTATACTTGATATTGTTCAAATCAACACAAAACGTTTTTATATGGCATCGAACAATTTTTTTTGTGAAATTTATAAACTGCACCTGATTTTATATAATACTTTCAGGGCTGTTACAACAGTCGCGGATTTCGCGGTTTTCGCGAAAATCGCGATTTTCGCGGATTTGTCGCGGTTTTATGTGCCACGACGCGGATTTCGCGGATCCTTCAAATTTGGTCGCGATTTTCGCGGTTTTGTCTGAATTTAGTCGCGCATTTCGTGAATGGCTATCTGTCTGTCAAATTGCAAAGTTGAACTCGTGCGATTTTGTTGAACTTCATACATTTCGTAAAAACCAAGACTACCTAAGCTTTATTTTTCTATCCATATATTTAAGCTTTTAAAAATAGAACTGAACAAATACATGGTCAGTCAAATCAATTTTAACTAAATAGAATGAAATTTTCCATAGGAGCCAATCCAAAAGGCTCGTCACGATGAACCTAAAGAAACCCCAACCCAACAACTATTAGGTCTCAACAAAAATGATCTCAATATCTACACCAGTCTAATGTCTGGTCACTACTGACCCTGCAAAAGATCGGAGCAATCCAAACCTCAAATTATTGCTTCTGTAATGAGAAGAAATAAAAATTAGAACACATCCTCTGCTTTTACAGTTCACTTACCCATCGTTCAAAGTTCTCGGCAAACCCATCTTGGGCCTGCTGACACATGGTTCTTATCCCCCAGAAACTTGGTTGACTTTATAAAGCTAGCATCACACACTGTAACTCAGGATTTCTTTTCATCAATAATAGTTGGTCTTGAGATCAGGTATTTCAGTGATAAACATGTTACTGAGATAACTTGCATGCTTCACAGCAAAAGGGTATATCACAATAACCCTAAAATTTGGACGCAGTGATCTTCACCCAACAAACGAGAGAGATGGTTGTTCCTTGATCTTTGGAAATTTCAATACGCTTTCTGTAATAAGTATCACAAACAGAGATTGATAAAAAAAATAGGTCTTATTGTAAAATCGTTGTTGAAACCCAGAGATCAAAATTGTCAGTACAAAGTTTGAAATGTCGTGTCTTTGAGAACTCTGAAGAGGGTCAACGAAACTATTCTTAAAAACATGTCATCAATTTTATTTGAAATTTGAATATTTATGTTCATGTCGCGGATTTGTTATCCAAGTCGCGGGTTTTATTTCGGAAGTCGCGAATTTCGCGGATGATATTTTGGAAATTTTGTAACAGCCCTGTACTTTATATGAAAAAAAAATAATATTTTTTCTTGAAAACGCTATATCTTAGGAACGACGCAAATTACTTTGGGGAGTTAAGCTTTTACGATCGAAAAACGTCTGATAAACACGATGGAATCAAAATTTATAAAATCAAAATATACGTATTTTGAGAAAAATCGATTTTTAGTTTTAAAATTGAAAAATACGATATCTGGCAACACTGTATCAAAAAAATAGTATTTTTTCTGGATTCTCTGAACGATTTCCTTTATAAAAGCTGAAGGTCGAAAATGTGTTGGTGCAATCGTTTCAATGATAAGAATAAAAGAAAGAGAGGATAATTTTCATATCGGCCAAAACAAGGGGTGCTGCCACGGGCCGAGGGGTGATCCGATCGGCATCAAAATTTGGATTTTTTCTTTTTCCATCTAAACAAATGTTTCAACCAAATTTGGTTCAAATCCGTGATGGTCGGTTGCAAGTTTTCACATTTTCTCGGTCACTTCATATGGAATGACCCATATTGTATACTGTGGTTCGCATTCATAATCATTTTTTGCTGTTTCAAGTATTGAATTAAGAGGTATGATGGCTTAGAAGAGTTTGTTCT
The DNA here is from genome assembly GCF_035046485.1 of Aedes albopictus. NCBI lineage: Eukaryota > Metazoa > Arthropoda > Insecta > Diptera > Culicidae > Aedes > Aedes albopictus. The sequence continues at coordinate 246,523,968 of NC_085137.1, read as the reverse complement.
ATATACTTAAATCTTTATTACGGAATTTTCACCTTGACGATTAATCCACCTAAAAGTGTGATAGGAAATCATTTTTCTCAAAAATGAAGATAGAGTATTGGTGTCTTCTACAAATTTGCAGAAAACGGTATTACAGTAATGTTCCGATTTTATCACGGCCTCCACGCGTCAGTTCTTCATTTTTCATTATTTGTTGTTACATTTGAGAGCAAGTGTTTCCCCTCTCCTTTAAGATGAATGTTGAAGACGTGTTTTGCAACGTTAAAAGTATTGAAAATGCATATATATTTTGTAGAATATTCAAAAACATTTTAAAAAATAGGCGTGATAAAATCGGAACAATACTGTATTTGAAAGTTTGCTGAACAAACTATTACCTTATTTGTTCAACTTTAAGAGTTATGTGTCATTGTTTGTGGACGACCCCTTGTAATAGGTTTTCTGATATAACTGTTTCTATGGATTTTCGAGTGTTCTACAAAGTTGTTCTCTGTGATGGAATACACCCCCATCTGATTTTTCATTCATACTGGAATAACACTCCAAGTAGAACAGAGCCTCTGTATCTTAACTTCCAAAAATCTCAAAAAGACTCCCTGGACGAGTCTTTGGAAAAATTCCCCTTATTTTAGAGGAATTCTTGGAAAGAGTGTAATATTTCTCCAAAGTGATTACTGTAATCTCTCATGCAATTACAGCTGAGATTCCTACATACAAAAAATGCTGTAATTTTTCCATGAGTTTTTTAAAATGCCCTGCTGTGATTCCTTCAGTGATTTCTACGGGGATTTCTACAGAAACTTTTCTAAGTATTTACCTATGTAGTAATTCATGCCGGAAACCCACTTGAGATTCATTCAAGAATTTTTGCTAGGACTACTTAAGGAATGCTTCTCGGGTTCATTCAGGAATTTCTGAAAGAATCCAATAGGAAGTCTCGTTGGACTTCCTCAGCCAATTCTTACTGGTAATCTACCAAGAATTCTTGGTGGATTCCTTAGAGCAATTAATGAAGAAATCTCAACTGATAGGGTAAATGTACTAGTCTTCGCCCCCTCCCTAATTTTCGCCCCCTAATAAAACATTCGTAGTTTTTGTGATTAATTAGGTAGATTGTTGTTTGCTTTTCAACGTATCTGAGAGAGCAAATAAAAATCAATCTTGTGCACTAATGACATTCCACAAAACCACTAACTTAATCTATCGAATTAGCGATTGTAAAATAGTCATGGCAATGATGTATGTTTTTTTTTCAACGCAATGCAAACAGTAGCGATAATCAGAAGCTGGGAAGACATAGAAAATCAACTCTTCCAACTCAAAATAATGAACATTGATAATCACACAAGTCTTAGGAATACACAGCAGGTTATTTATTCAGCTCAATTGATAGAACTTATCAATTTTTAGCTATTTTTATAGATGGCGAAAATTAGAGCACTAAATTTTTAGTTTCCAATTTTCGCCCCTGGCGAAATCCCTTGTCCCGTTCTATTTGTATTGCGTGTTTCAGTTTTCGCCCATCCCTTTCTCGTACTGAAATCGGAAATAACGGATAAGGTGAAGTTGATCTAGGAGAAAGTGGGACAAAATATACCATTTATGCAAACGTGGTCATTCGAATCTATTTAATGAGTGTCTTCTGTGATTTTTGGCCACTGAATTCGGAGGTCGATTCGACACCCAATTTTAAACGCCATTTTCAACAATCCTCGTCAAATTGAGTCTCCTTGCAATCACACAAACTACTTCGTTTTTGATGCAACGTCTTGCTGCCATCGTTGAAAAAAAGGAAAAGAGCGAAAATGAAATGCGAGCAAGCCAGCCAGAAAAGCACGTGCCAATCTGTCACTTTTGGCACATTTGACTTTGAAGTCAGGTGTGAAGGCAAAAACGGGTGATATTTGGGACTGTTCGCGGCACTAATGTTCCAAAATTAGAATAACTAGCCACAGAAGTCCAATGTCGCGACTGTTCGTGTGACTAACATCTAGTTTGCCACGCCCTTATAGCATCAGTAGCGGTCCTAGAAGTGTCAAAATAATTTTGTTTACCAAAAACAAAAGATCCTCTGCAATATGTACACTTCAAAACAATCAATTATTACAATTATAGATATTAAACTAATTAACTAGGAAAAGTGACTACAGCCCCATTGGAGTTCTAGTGTATTTCTACTGTTCCAAACCGTCGTGTTCTATAAGGGAATGCCCGCTCAATCTATTTTGGAAGATAGTTTACTATTTTGTATAAAAGACGTCAATTTTTGGTTCACGTGACGCAAATTTACCGAATCAGATAAATAATTGAGGAGTCTAGATGTAAGTGACCTTTTGTCAAGCCTTTTGTCCAACATAAAAAATCCAAAAGTCAAATTTTTCTAAACTTGTTTAAAACTATGTTTACGTTGCACAGTGGCTGATTTCGTCATTTTAGCGCGCTTAATTAAAAACTTTTTTACTATTAAGTTAAGCGTCATGGTGTCTTCGGGAAAGTTTTTCACTATAATAAGGAGCTTCTTTTGAGCTTCTGTGAAAAATGATCAATCCCCCTAAAAGTGAGATAGAAAAATTATTTTTTGAATTTTTCAAGATGCGAGGTTGGTGTCTTCACAAAAGTTGTAGAAAATGTAGTTTGGAGCAACTTTGCCGAAGACACCAAGTTTGTAACTCCGTTACTTTTCAAGATACGTTACGTTTTCTTTCATCAGCCCCTTGAAAAATGTTTTTCCGCAATAACTTTCTAAATATTGATTGTACATTTTTCTCATGTTCTACAAAGTTATAGATAATGGTAAAACACACTTTGCCGAACATGACATCCCGCTAATTCCAAAATTAAAATAGTTATAACGGTTTTTATAGTTTTTTGGGCCATATTTCAAGCATATATAACTTAGCTATAGGCAATTATATGCAAATTTCCTTTTACGCATGTGAAAGTACATGTAATTGCCTCTCTTAGAAAGTTAAAATCATCAAACTGTAAGAAACTGTAAGATGGTTTTTGTATAGAAACTTACATTCATTTATGTTACTCTTATATGGGATTTATATATATTTTCAACATATTTATTTGACAGTTCATGTCAGCTTGCATTTTTATTGTTATTGTAAGTGTGTGTTAATATAAAGAAAGATTTGTTGTGTATTCTGGATCATTCATGAAGTACGTTACTTAAAAACTCACCAACAACTTCTATTTTCTTACTAACTCACAATGCTCCACGTAATCCACGAAAAAAACGCATGAAGTGAAACTTTTTTCGTCGGATCACGATTTAACAGCAGCTTTCTTTGAAGTGCAATAAGATTTATAATTTACTATAACCAATGTAGACATAGATATGTACAAGTGAGTAGAGGTGGGCAAAACGGCTCACTTCAGTGATAGCATCCGAACCGGATCCATCACATTAGTGAACTGGATCTTTTGAGCAGATCAGCGGCTCATTTAAGGACAAACATCTTGAAATCCCGCTTCAACAGTTCATCAGAATTTCAGACGAACAAATCTCAAGAAGCAAGCTTCAAACAACAGTACATTTCATTATTCTGTTCTTGCTCACTTTTTTTTAAAGACACGGACACGTTCAATGCTTCCAGTGAGCTTTTCGCTCTTTGAAGGAAGCACGACACTAGACAACGGACTAGCATGCAACGCCCAGTGGCACAGCCGAAAACTTTTCCTGACAGCTGCGGCGGGAATCGAACCCGCGCTCCTCAGTACGATGCGACTAAGAGCTTGGTGACCCTAGCCGCACGACCACGGAGCCGCACCACTTGTAATAAGCTTAAAATAAGAAGATCAGGTGAGCTGGTGTTGTTTACGAAGAGATTTGTGCTTCCAAAATCGTGAGTAGATGCCGAAGTCGGCCATTGTGGCGGCCATTTTGGGATTCTAACAAGTCTGTCCTTAAATATGGAATGAATGACCAAGCTTCACCGTGCCAAATGGGGTTGCTTGCTTCCAGTTTATTCTCTCAAGGGGACCCCACACCAGCATCAATACTTCATCAATATCACTACTTCTTGACAAAATTTCCATCAAACCTTGAGCTTAATCGAAAGATTTTCCAATAATACATAGGGATAACCACGAGCTTGACGAAAATTTCAACAAAAAGTATCGATAGGTATTGATGCTCGTGTGGGGCCCGCTTCACACACAGCAAGTGGCACTTATTCTCTTGATCATCCCGACCCGCATTATCTCTCTCCCAGCGCCAGCTCCACAGAACCTACTGGATACTGCTGAAGAACCGATCGAAAGAAGTGATAATGTGTGAGTTCGTGTTCGAGTTCGGGATGTTCGGATCAGATCTGTCCGGACTCTCACCCTTAAACGAAAGTACACAACGAATGAGTAACTTGCGAAAAGACAAAGGATTTTTCACTCATATTTGCGTACGACTGGATCAGCACAAAAAATGTGCTGATCCGGTGTTACACAAATTTGCGTAAAATTTCACACAAGTTTGCATGAAATCTTTTGTCTTTTCGATCGCTGCGTGAAAGTTACTCCTTGCTCTGTGTACATCGATCTTTCCGTGCTGCCGGTACTGCTCTCCCGCTTGAGCTGAGAGCGATAGATCGTGTGCGTTGTTTGCGGCTGCATGGCCAGGGGGAGGGAACTGTTGGTTGTGTGTGCTTGGCGCGTTTCGTTGAGCTGCTGTGTTTTGGAAATGACCCACAGCAAAACAAAGAGAACCTATCGGTTCTTTTAGGCTCTTTCTCACAGAATCATGTAAACTGGTGACCCGGCTCTCTCTGTAAAAGATCCACGGTTCACTCACTCGCTTTACTGATACGATTCTTTTGAACGGATTCGGATCTAATTGCCCATCTCTACTAGTGAGAGCGTTGACAGAATATGTCACGCGCATGTTTGGATTTTTTTTAAGAAATGGCGCTTCATTCGCTCTTTTCGTGGACTACGTGGAGCACTTGAGTTAGTAAGACAAAAGAATTAGATGGTAAGTTTTTATGTAACGTACTTCACGAATGATCCAAAATGCACCACAAACCTTTCTTCATATTAACACATACTTACAATAACAATAAAAATGCAAGCTGACATGAAATGCCAAATAAATATGTTGAAAATATATATAAATCCCATATAAGAGTAACATAAATGGATGTAAGTTTCTATACAAAAACCATCTTACAGTTTCTTACAGTTTGATGATTTTAACTTTCTAAGAGAGGCAATTACATGTACTTTCACATGCGTAAAAGGAAATTTGCATATAACTTCCTATAGCTAAGTTATATATGCTTGAAATATGGCCCAAAAAACTATAAAAACCGTTATAACTATTTTAATTTTGGAATTAGCGGGATGTCATGTTCGGCAAAGTTGTGTGTTTTTTCATTATCTATAACTTTGTAGAACACGAGAAAATTGTAGAATCAATATTTAGAAAGTAATTGCGCAAAAACCTTTTTCAAGGGGCTGATGAAAGAAAACGTAACGTATCTTGAAAAGTAACGGAGTTACAAACTTGGTGCCTTCGGCAAAGTTGCTCCAAACAACATTTTCTACAACTTTTGTGAAGACACCAATCTCGTATCTTGAAAAATTCAAAAAATAAATTTTCTATCTTACTTTTAGGGGGATTGATCATTTTCACAGAAGCTCAAAAGAAGCTCCTTATTATAGTGAAAAACTTTCCCGAAGACACCATGACGCTTAACTTAATAGTAAAAAAGTTTTTAATTAAGCGCGCTAAAATGACGAAATCAGCCACTGTGCGTTGATGAGAAGAAATACAAAAAATGGGTGAGAAAATGGAATAGATTTTAAAAGACTTTGCATGGGGTGAAAAATTGGTGATAAATTTCGCGCCTCTTTTACTCACGAGGGTTATCACTATAACTCTATGTTCAAACTCTCTGAATTTAAAAAGTGTTAAATGTTAGGTGTTGGAAAATTTTACGAGGCAAAACGACCGCTGGCATTTTTTGCTTTGGCTAGTAATAAAATGTAACTTCCATTCGACTCTCATTTAACTATTCGCAACAGCTATGAAAGATTATAGGATTTCTAGACCCCCCCTCTTCCCTCTGTCACGCTTTTTCGTGTACCTAATTCATGAAGTGTCACACTTTCTCAGACCCCCTCCGCCCTAAACGATGGACGTCATATTTGAATGACCCCTAGTTAATCGGTCAATGTCAATCGCTTGAACTCCATGTACTTCAAATTAGAAAATCTTTTTGACGTAATTTATTTATAAGAATATTTCTGGCGTTTGATTTAAATAAGTCGTAAGTTTACTGTGATTGAGAATAGCCGAATTCGCCAATTTTGTTATATTTAGTGTATGATTTCAAAATAAATAGCTCTAATAGACATTTTTTTTCGTGACGTGATTTATGGATGTTCCCCTTAAGTTATGTAGTGCAAAAAAATCCATTTCAAGATCATCCCTTTCATTCTAATTGTTTGCATGGGACGTTAACAGACCACCCACTTCACCCCACAAAGCGTGACGTAATTTGTGTACGTACCTTTTAATACGTAATTTTTAGTTGGCCATGTTTTCTACTTTACAATCTATCTATTGATCTATGCATGAATTGTTTCATTCTGTTAACTTAAACTCAAAGAGGCGAATAATATGCATACAGGAAAATCATTTTTTCTTGATTTTCCAGAGGGCAGCTTGCTTTGCATAACCCAAAAACGCAGAAGACAGTACTAAGCTTGCCGGGATAACTCGTATTCAATAAAATTTTAAGGATAGCCATGATCGAATTGAGGAAAACTTATGGGCAACTGTAGGGGGCGAAAATCAGAGCGGAGGTGGGGCGAAGATTGAATTTTGGGGGGCGAAAAATAAATCATAAATCAATATTGAAAATTGTCATTTTAATGTATTAAATCTTCATTTAATAGTACTTTTGAGTTGGGTTATCACTGATTAAAAGATAATTAGCAAGAATCACCAAAGAAACATAGATATCATCAGAAATATATGATGAAACTCAATAATTTGGATAGTTCAATGCTTTAGGGGGGCGAAATCTAGTGCTTTTACCCTATCTGAAGGAATTCTAACAAGAACTTCAGCTAACGTTGCAAGATAAATTCCTAAAGGTTTCCTCGAAAAATCTCTGGAGAAATCACAAATAGAATTTTTATAGAACCCTTGAGTGAAATACAGGCAGCTTATGTGAAGTAATCCTTGGAGAAACGTCTGCGGTGATCTCAGCAAGAATTTCAAGAGATATCCCATCATTAATTTGTGGAGGAATTCCAAGAGGATTTCTCAAAACACTTGTCCTTGGATTCCTCCAAAAAAATTTCTTTGCATTTTTCTGTGCATTTCTCATAGAATTTCTGCAGACCTCTTCTACGAAAATACTCTAGAATACCCCGCCCACAAGAATTTCTACAGAAGATCCTGTTGTGGTTTTTACAGGCTTTTATTTTCAAAAAATTCCTCCAGAAATTTCGCTTCAAATTTCTCCAAAAATGCCTGCTGGGTTTAATCCACGAATTCCTCAAATTGTTCCTTTAATAATACCTCTTGAAATTCATCCAAGAATTCTTCTGGGATTACCTCTAGATTTCATTCTTGTTGGGATTCACTGAATTATTCTTGATAGGATTCATCAGCAACCACTACTGTAACTTCTCTATGGGTTCCTCCAGAAATTCACCCTGACATTTTTGTCAGGAATTCCTTCAGAATTTCTCTTGCTCTTCTTGCAAGAATGTGTCTCTTGATTGTTTCAGGAATTGCTCTTCGTTTTCTTGTTGGAAATCCTCTTCAGATTCCTTTGAGAAATTATGTTGAAATTGCTTCAGATTTTTCGAGGAATTCGTTCTAGGATTCCTCAAGCAATTAATGGCGGAAATTATTCAACAATTCCTGGAAGATTCTTAATTCTGCAATTACTGCAAAAATACCATCTGGAAACGCTTGTGAAATCCTAGCAAAAATGCTTGGAGAAATCGTGGTATGAGTTCCTGAAGGAATCCCAGCAAGAATTCATTGACATATTCCGAGAGGATTTGAATAAACTGTAGAATGTTTCTTAAAGGGACCTTCTTTCCCGTGGGAAGAATCCCGGTAGATATTTCTAGCAGAATTTCATCAGGCTTTCTGGAGGAATTCTAAAAGGATTTCTCAAAAGATTTCTCTAGAAAGTTTTATGGAGATGGATGACTGCTGGGGTTCCTCTGAAGATCCCTTTAAGGATCCCTCCAGGATTTCTTCCTGGAGTGTTTCTCCTAGGATTCCTCTAGGAATTCCTCTTCCAATACATTCAGTAAACATCAGAGACCTTCTGAAATTTCCTCGGTGAATTTGGCTGAGATTTCCATGGAATATCTCCAATAAATATACACGCAGAAAAAATATATTAAACAAGCCTCGCGGCGTTTATTTTAGTTTCAAATACTTCTTCACTTTGAATCTATAACATAATTACCATGAAACTAAGCAATTTTGTGATTTCAAAGTCTATATTTTTTAGAAACAAATATCCATCGACTTAGATTCAAAAACAACATATGTTTGTTTAAAAGTGGTAACGAAATGAAAAAAAAGCATGCGAGAATCGAACACAGGTACTGTCATAATATGCATCACTGATAGCGAGCTATTGTTCACGGCCAGATCTGCTCTTGAAAATCTCAGGGTAAAACTGAATCATCTTGTTCGTTATTAGCTATGTGCATTCTCCGATATTGTAATCAAAGAAAATATTTTTTTGATTCAATAAACCCCGCGACTTAGAAATGAAGTCTCTTTGAATTTGGTTCTAATATGTGTTATTTGTCTGCGTGTATTAATATTGCTCTTTAAAGTCCTGCAGGAATTCCTGGAGGATTATCTGCAGATATTGTATGGAAAACACAGAAAAAAAAATCCGAAGGATACCTTCCTGAAATGTTTAGAAAAACCCCCGTAGCAGTCATGGAGCAATTTTAGTAATAATTCTTAATATATTTTCAAGAGGATTCCCAGTAGGAATCACTTATTTCTGGAGAAATCCACGAATAATTTACAGCAAGAATTATTGGAGGAGTCCCAGCAAGAAATACTTATGCGTTTTATTAAACATCGCTGGAATCAACGCCCAAGTTATTTACTTTGAAAAACTTGGAGCAGAATGCGTATCTCGAAGAGTTTTCCTCGAAAACCTAGCAATGGCCTTGATAAAAGAACTTGCCCTGGTACGAGCCAGAATCCCGACGCTTCCACATGATACCAAGCAGTTGTTGCGTCGCATGGTGCCAATTGAAGAAGAGGATCCAACACTACAGAGAAGAACAAAAGGACGATGTAAGACTTTCCCAAGTGACCATTGTGCTGTAGCCTTTTTGCATGCAGATATACGATGTATTTAGAGCAATCATTACTTTACATGCAAATTTAAGGTTGATTTAAAGTGAAAATAAGCAGTTATAAAATCAAATTAAGATTATACTGGTATAATCTTAGTTCAGTCGCATAATTGCCATTTCCACTTTAAATCAACCTTAGATGTTCATGTAAAGTAATGATTGCTCTAAATACACCGTATATCTGCATGCAATAAGACTTCAGCACGGTGACTACTTGGGTACATTGTAACTTTAAATGGAATATATCAAAAAAATTGAGGACTTTTTTTATTGGCTTCGAAACAGGTTCCTCCAGGGTACATTCCGGTGGACACGGGTTGGCCAGGGAGGTTATTGATTCTTTTAGCAGTTACTAAGATGATGTATATGAAAAATCCTGAAGATAGAGCCGTCGCATGCCTAGATTTGGTGCCATGGCCAAATTGTCTTCGAAACAGGTTCCTCCAAAGGACACTCCGGTGTCCACGGGTTGGCCAGGGAGGTTACTGGTCATTTTAACAGTTACTAAGATGATGAATAGGAAAACCCATGAGGCGTCGCATGCCTAGATTTGGCCAGGGAGGTCACTGGTCCTTTTAATAGTTACTAAAATGATGTATATGATAAATCCGTCGCATGCCTAGTTTTGGCGCCACAAGCAAAATATCCACGGAACAGGTTCCCGTGGGGGCCATTCCGACGCCTGGACCAGATCGGGTGGGCCAATTCCACATGTCCACTACCAGACGCGCGTCATCCAGCAGGACATATTTGCCGAAGACACCAACATTCTATCTAGTAAAGCATCGCAGCCATTATTGAAAGAACATACCGTGTACTCAGTACACGATGCGACCGCTGGTGTAACTTTTTCTAGCGCTGATGGAGGGTTAACTTATTTCGTAATCGGTAAAGCAAATGAGTGTTCAAAAAATGCCCAAAGCATGGCTTCGTTCGAAACTTGAAACCAATTAACTTTTTTAATAGTCGTTGACAAATAGTAATCCAAAACTCATGAAACAGTGAAACAGATAGTCTTACAGGCTCTTTCCAAGATACAATAATTAAAGTAAATATTTTTGTCGAGTGATGAGTTAAATAAGTGTACTTTTAGGAGGTGCATTGATTTTTCATTTCATTTTTCTTTTATTTCATAATAGTATAACACCAATATTCAGAGACCCTACTGGTATTCCCAATGTTCAAACACTTATTCTGAAAATCAATATATTTTACGCTGCCCCTATTGCAGAAAAGTGACGACATGAGCAACAGTATGCCACGGCCTTTCCGCTACGAAAGTCGAAACTGTTAGCATTATACAGTTGACTTTTGAGACACTCTATATCGTAGAGAGCTGAAAGAAAGTTTCCTAAAAACTAGAACGTGACATAGCGGAACCATTTTTGCCTAGACTATGTTTGTTGTATGGGATTGTCCATTTATTACGAAAGGCATCTTTTTACTATTTTTCGGCATCTACTTTCTTTGTAAGAGTTTTTATATTCAACTCTGAACAATTATGTCTGGCAGGATTATTAAACCTGCCCCTGTCATAAACTTCACGTAATTATTGGACATCCCCTGTGTTGCTTTGAAGAAAGCACGCTTTACAACTTTGTACTTACTTGCGATAGATAAGACACTGTATATGTGCCGCAACGGCGTTCGTTAAATGCTTTGACTAAACCAAAAGCTTGTATAGTCTGGGGGAGATGTAAGTTTAATTTTTACAACTATTGGTTGGCCATGGACAAACAAACGGCGGAACCTAACGAGAGCCAGCTTTTTAGTTTGTTCTTGCAAATCAACTGAAAAGAAAGTCTTCCGGAGCAGTGTTGAGAGTTCAGTTAGTGGTGGAATATTAATAATTGATCGTTAGCAGATTTTTAGTTTAACAAATAATGAACGTGGAATATACATATTTAGGTTCACAGCCGGGTATGCATTTACAGATAAACTCTCAGCATTTTCGTTAATTCGCTAAAAATTGTTCTAGGGGAGGAAAAGCATAGCCTTCCGCGAACGGTATTCGTGCTGACCGTTGGCATAATGTTTGGGTTTGTGTTGTTTGGGTTGATCACTTACAGCAGTAGTCGCATACCGTGGCTGCCGTGGTACCACCGTCCAGGCCAATTTCCCCCTATACTGAGTGATCCCCTGTCGTGGCACGATCTTGAGGGCGTTGAAGGTCCCGAACAGGAGGTAGGGAATCATGCGGCACACGAGGAAGTTCACGCGCTTGAGAACTCAACTCTTGCGAATAAGTTGTACCGGGAGGTGCGAATACTCTGCTGGATCATGACTAATCCCAGCAATCATAAAGCGAAAGCTTTGCACGTGAAGCGTACCTGGGGTAAACGATGCAATAAGATATTGTTCATGAGTTCGACGGTTGGTGAGTGTTACATCGAATTGATGCAATATGCAGGTGATAACGAAAATCGTTCTTAGATCCCCTTCTAAATACGATTGCTCTACCAGTGAAGGAAGGTAGAGATAATTTGTGGGCGAAGACGAAGGAAGCCTTCAAATACATCTACAAGCATCATCTTGATGATGCCGATTGGTTCTATAAAGCTGATGACGACACGTGCGTATTAAGTGTTTCGCGAGTGCTACTACTACCCAAATGATACATCGCTGTTGTTGTTTTGCAGATATGCAGTGCTTGAGAATCTGCGATATTTGCTCTACCCGTATTCTCCCAGTTATCCAATTCACTTTGGTTGTAAATTTAAGATGGAAGTCAAGCAAGGCTACATGTCCGGTGGTGCTGGTTACGTGCTCAGCAAAGAGGCTGTTCGGCGCTTCATCGAAGAGGCCATCCCGAACAAAAACTGCCGACAGGATAACGGCGGTAGTGAGGATGTCGAAATTGGTAAGAAAGATTTTGAATTGAATAATAAAACCAACCTATTACAAAGGTCGATAGTGAGAAAATTAACGATAAATGGGCTGAGTATAAGGATGCTCAAACTTTTAAACATCGCGACCCAGTTATGACGCTACCACAATTTCTTGATCCAGGGCTTCTACAAAAACTAATGTTTGAAATAGTTATTTTAGTGACCATGTGACAGGAACACTGACCAAATAGTGACGTACAAGTGAATTCAATTCTTTGGCTGATTTTTTCTCTCCGGATTGACCAATGTGACGCTTACACGGGCAAAAATGCGGAACCCAAAACTGTGTGTTTTTATGGTACAGAAATATACCAAATAGGGGTAGGCGGGGCAGTGTGGACACCCTCAATATTTTCAAATATGCGAACTCTTTTGCACTCTTAATGAATGGAGAATATAATAGAATAACTAGCCAGAGAATATAGTCCATTTATCTAAAACGTAGATTCAGCAAAGAAACATTCAAAATTAAAATTATACTTGACTGTACACGAAAAAGTTGCATCCTCCGTTTTTTGTGCATGGAAATTATAATTTTCACATCATCTAAAACAAGGTTTAGTGAGTAATTAATTGCAGGTCGATTACAAACTAATATTTCTAGAACACATGCAATTAGTTTTGCTGTATTTACATGCTTAACATGTTAATGTTTTCTTCTTTTTTATATCAATAATCTAGTTTGAAAATATTATCTCCTACCGGGGCAAAATGGACACTCATCTATGTGAGAGAAACGGCAAGGGAAAAATATAACCTAACTTTTGGCTGTTCGGGTCCGTATGAAGTTGATCATCAATATTAACTTCTTTTCCCGATCAGCCTAGATAGCTGTGTAGTGTCGGTAGCGGTTGTCTTAATTGGCTAAGAATAACACTACGGACCACCTGTTCCGGGGATAAAAGTCCACTAAACAGGGAACCCCAATCCAAGGTGTCAGGCGACCCGTGCTGATGGATGAATGGTTGAGGGGGTTTAAAATATGCTCGATTTTTAACGGAGCCCGTAACGTAGGTAGATCGCCTTTTTGAGTTGCGCTATGGTTGAAGATCTACCAAACCGAACCCTAGTGACATCCGGTTTGTCAAGTTGGGGTAATGTGTTTTGGTAATAAGGATTCATGGTACAAAGTCCTTGTTACTGGTGACAGTTTCTAAAATTGCATTTATTCTGCCTTGCTGATAGTTAAAGAATCGGACTTTGCCCACCCGAGACTACACTTGATGTTAGGAAAACAAACATGCTTTACGTATCTAATTGCGTACTAACCTATCAAGGACTATTAAGTTCTGGTAATTCAAGGACGCACGTGCATTCTTATTGCAGAACACATTCTCTAATTTGACAGAGTTTTGCAACTAGCCTAAAGTCCCGGGTTTTTCTTTGTTGTCCTGGGACTAAACTAGAAGCATGACATGGATGGGGCTAAAGTTCCGATTGTTTTTCTCAGAATTCAAATAGTTTATGTTTGATTAGGGGCGCTCTTTCACTGGGATTTAAATCTCTATGATAACGGGACCTTTTTATCGCAATCTATTTCTTGCACCTCTGGGATAACAAAACAGGAACTGCACAGAAATCGATGCTTCATTGCCTCTCAATGACAATGGAGTAGTACGACATGTACTAAATACTAAGGATACGAGTAATGCCACAAAAGATCTAAATACTGGTCGCAGTGGCTCACCAGAACAGAAAAAAACCTTAATAACAAACCAACCACATTCGTCGATTCATGTATATTTTCGGTTAAATGTTCACTATAGTAGACATAGGGTGAAACAAATTGTTCAAAAAAAGACAACAGTGTAAAATAGTTGTTCAATGCACAGCTGTACATGCCAACAAGTACAAAGCTTTATCCAAAACAGCCTGAAGTTAAATTAACTGAACAAAAATGAACTACTTTGGCGTATCATTAACCCACAGCAGTTGTTTTGTAATACAATAACTTTATAGGTGTAAATAATGTACGCAATTCGTAAAAGTCTCACGGTGTCCATACTGCCCCATAGGGGTGTCCATTCTGCCCCGCATGTTTCAAGACGGTCATGAAATAGTAACATTTTTTGAAACATTTTTTGTAGTGAATAAATCATGTTTTTTCGTTTACACTCGTGTACAATAGCTGCTAAATAGACTTAAAAAGGATACATGTATAAAAAAAATAAACTTTTATGACATTTTGCCAGGTAAAATTGGCAAAAACCTTAGGGTGTCCATACTGCCCCACCTCCCCCTAATATCGGCATGATCATGACGAGGCTTGCCGTAACATACTCTCTCGATCAAAAGTTTGGGTCACCCCGTCAAAAACACGTCATGGGCCTAAAAACACACATTTCCGTCAATAAGAGCCCAATAACAAACCTCAGATCTCTTTCAAAAGATAATAAGTCAAAGAAAATTTTAACATGATTTAGGAGAAATTTTTACAAACATATTTACATGTGAACTTAACCTAAAGTTGCAACATTCTCAGAAAAATTAAGGTTGAAGGATTCGTCATTGACAAAATCGTCATCATTGCAAATTCAAAAGCAGATTTCTCGCTCAAAACTTAAGTGTTTGCATTGAAAATATATTCACTGTACTCCATTCTCCACCCGCAACACAGTGAATACAATTTCACTGCAAAAATTTCATATTTGAACGAGAAAACTGCTTTCAAATTTTCGATGATGACGGTTATGTCAATTACGAATCCTTCAATCTTAATTTAAACTTACGGCAGTGTCGCTGGGAATAAGGTTTAAAGATGAGAGCGGTAGTATAACCTAATTTCTATGAGCTTTCAACTGCTTTTTACCGCACTTAGCTAAAAAAAATAAGAAAAAAGTTATTATGTTAACACTCCCAATACCGTGGTAGGAAAAAAAAAATGGGAGTTAAAAGTTTGAGCAGCCGTCTGTGAACCGATTTTCAGTTTTTTTAGGGATCTTCGACCCAAATTTTCTATTTTTATTTTATACAAAACTCATGTTTTTAGGGATGCTCATTTTTCATCCAGAATAGCGTGAGTGAGGAACGTTTTTTAAATGATATTTTTTATTTGTATGCCAAAATGACTGCAAAACATGATTTCTGCTAATAAGTCATAGTGCAGAGGTAATACAAAATTATAGCAACTATCTTGAACATCCATAGCTACGATCAATTGTAGCTATCGACAACAAGCGCTCGAGTGTTCTTGCTAAGCATCCTAAAGAGTTAGAGTCTTCAGCAAAGTTGTTTAGATTGATTGGTGTTACACTTTTATGTCTTTGGTTTTGATCTAGTGTTCTCGATATGCATCCTAGAAGCCTAGAAGGTTGGAACCGTGGACAAAGTACTTTGGATTGATTGCCACTACATTCTTACGTCTTCGCTTTTGGTCTAGATCTGCTGAAACTGATCTGGATAAGATTTATCTATCAATACGTCGCTCTACCCAGGTAACCAATAAGCATTTAAATAAGCAGTATTTCAGTTTCAAAACTGCATTCCACGTGCCTACTGCTTCATAATATCAGTTCGACTGCTAAGCTGCCCTAAATGAGCAATCGAGCTGCTGCTTAACATCTGACAGCTGTTGCGTAGCATTTAAAATGCTCGATATATTTTGGTTAAAGAGCATCTGAACTGCTATTTTAATGCCACAGAACTGCTAGGAGAGACGAATGATGCTAAAAGTACAACACAACAACACGATAACAACGTTCTAATTTATGAGTCACGGCTATAGGACCGGCATCATTCGGGTATCTTTTTAGTCATAGGTAGCATACGAAGGTAATTAATGAAAGTAAAGGGGCATTTTGTGAATAAATTTCTTTTGATCCGTTTCCCATGTTGATTATCAGCACATGCCGGAGCACGGGGTTAAACGAAACAACTGCTGGTGTTGAGCCTCAAATAGATCAAAAAATCAACGCACATTATCTGATCATCTATAGATCAAACTGTAGCACGGTTCTGTTACATCATCAACCCGAGGGTCGAGGGATCGAATCCTGGTTACGCAGAAATTGGCAAAAAAAACTAACATCCTTCCAAAACGTGCCCCAAACATCAAAAGCGAGATAAAAAAAAATGAGAAGAGAATGGGAGGAGACTAGGTATGAAGCGGGGAAAATGAGCAGGGCGAAAAATTTTGTTCTTGGTCTGTGTTGTGCAAGTATAAGCTCAATTCTTTTAAATTTTGTCAATTAGTGCTGTTGTACTAAACCCTCTCTTTGCCTAATCTCAATTAACCAGGAAAATGCCTAGAACTAGTAAATGTAGAAGCTGGTGATTCAAGAGATTCTTTGGGAAGAAATCGGTTCTTCCCAATGGCACCCGAACATCATTTAATTCCGAACAATGGGGAAAAGCAATGGTACTTGGATTACGCATTCTACAAAACAGACGATGTAAGTTACAATTATATATAAATCGAAATTAGTAGGAAAATTATTGAAGTAAAATTATGTTTTTTTTCACAGGGAATGGAATACTGTTCGGACAATGCAATCTCTTTCCACTACGTGTCGCCCAACCAAATGTACGTGCTAGAATATCTCATCTACCACTTACGGCCATACGGTATCGTCCCACATCCACAATCTTTGCCGGAAAAGCTTCATGTGGGCCATGTTCTACCTGCGAAGAACTTCAGCAGCAGTACAACTACTGAGGTGATACAAGTGAATAAGAACACCACGAAAAGTGAAAATAAGGAAGCAACAACGACAACAATTATACCTATGTAACACACTCTCTAGTTTTTGATTCAATTTAATGAAAAAAAAAATTAATAACGTAATCATCATAAAATAAGAAAAGTCAATTACTGCATGTATTTATTTGTATTTATTAAATATAAATTATTCCCGTTTTTTTTGGAGTCTCAATAATAGAAATTTTCTTAATTTCCTTCGACAAAGGGGTTAATCAAAAGGTTAAATCGATAGATAAGAGGCAGTTACTTCACACGAGAGCATTTAGAGTCTGATCAAAAAGCCTCTGTCAGTGCCTTTAACATTTAGAATTGATTGATTGATTGATTTGTCTTTATTTAAGAACATTTAGAACTAATTAACTAACAAAAATACTATGATTTGGTAAAAATGTTACTCCGTGATACGGTTCCTCCCTTCGATTGAGGTAAATTTAAGACATAAAACCATCGAAGCGAATTTGACTATTTTTCACATAAGGGTGAACCTCGCTGCTATTGCTGTATCTAATTAAGCTTGTAAAAGTAAAGACAACATTAATCTTTGAACGGTAATTGAGCCTGATGGGTTGGTTTTCCGTCAGTATAACAACTCAATTAATCTCCACTGGGCACGGTTTCCGTTGCGTGTAAGTCTCTTTTTTTGTCCTGAGGCCACTAAGCCGTATGAGCTGACAACATTTATTGCCCTCAATCCAGTAGCACCTCCAGCCACTTAACAATGTTAAATGTGCGATCCGAACTACGAACGGTACTGCACCATGGCGAGCTACGCATTTAAGCACGTTTATTAAAGTAAATTTTTCAACAAGCCCATCAGCAGCCACAGGACTCCGGTCAGTTTCAATCAATTATTGTACATTTGTCGGTAGAATTTAAGACTTCATTAAGCCCAATGCAACTAATGACTGGTAATAATTCGGAGAGGAGTGGCGACGCATGGTGGTTGGTTCATGTTCGACAGTGTTACAAACTCTTTCGGACCAGCCAGCAGCGTTGTGCATATAACGAGGTGCGATATACAGCGTACAAACTGCGACCAGCCACCTGTCTGCCTGCCTACGTTAGGAGTAGCTAAGCCACTTAGTGGACAGAGGGCTTTGTCACGCTGCTGACCGCAGGATCAACAAATTAGTTGCATCTAGTTCAATGCAAACCTATCATTAGTTAGATTCAAAACTTGCGTGTGCTACCAACAATTACCCACCAGACAGAAGCACTGCCGCAACGGTACGAAAGGTGTAATCGATGAAAGGTGCAAGATTGTCACAACACGGTATACTAGTCAACGCCTCTCATCGAAGCTTGGAAAATTTACGGTGTGTTACAAGAAAGTGTGCAAGGACGATAGACAACAAGCATAAAAAAGGTAAATTATTCTAGCACAAAATATTTTAGAATAGAACAATAGAGCACCATATACCACATTGCATTAGTAAGGGCACCAAATCCACCATGTTCATAGAGCTCAATCTCGGCTGTTCGGGCTCAAAAGAAGTTGATCATCAATATTGATTCCTATTCCCGATCTACGGATTGCCTGATCCGGTGATAAAAGTGCACCAAACAGGCAACCCCTAATGCATGGTGTCAAGCGGCTAAATGCGTACCGTGCCTAAGAATGGATGGTTAGGGAGGTCTTATAAAACCCTAACCGTTAACGATGCCTGTGGAGTACCAGGACACACTCCACAGTATTTTGTCCTTACTGTGTTAAACGGAGCAATGAGAGCATTGTGTTGTTCCTTGCTGTGCATGCATCGCTCCTAATGGGGTGAGTAAATATTGCAGCATAATCCATTGCGTTCGCCATTCTCTCGCGCAAAAACGAAAACAATAGATGCGCGGGTGCTTAGTTTTGTGTTGTTTCTTGTTATGAATGCATATGGTTTGGATCATTGGTTTCTTCTTTGTCGCGTTCAGTTCATTACTGTGTGGAATGGGCTTAAAGCTTCTGCTCCCTAATGGGGTAGAGACGCGCGCAGACTTTCTTTTATTAGACATGTTTTCGTATAGACAAGTGTCCGGTTGTGCGCGAAAATTAGTGCTTATTGATCCATTGTCAGAACACATCACCAACCATAAGTGACTCCTAGACCTGACAATGTACCATACCCTACCACAGTGTTCGAAATCGATGATTTTGCGATCAAAATTGAATAACTTTTTTTAGGTTGGTTCTAGAGGTTTGGCGTGTTCTACAAAGTTATTCTGCATGTTAAAAGGCATCTTTTGATAAAATGTTTTTAATGATTAATCCCCCTAGAAGTGAGATAAAAAATTTATTTTTTCAAAAAAAAATTTTAGAGGTTTGACGTCTTTGGCAAAGTTATAGCCCATAATAAGAGAAAAACTTTCGTAGAACATGTCAAAGCTCCACCTCTTACGGTTTTCGAGATATGGAGCGTTTTGTGCGAAGTACCCCTAAAACTAGTTTTTTCAGTGTAGCTTCAACAGATAAAATCCTATAGTTTTGTGATCTTCTACAAACTTGTTCAGGACGTCAAAATACACATTTCTTCCGAAGATGTCAAGTCATTAGGTCTTAAAACAAAAAAAGTTATAGGCAAATTTGTCATATTTTAAGGTGTACTTTCACCTTAAGTAACTATTTCCGGCGCAAAATGGCGCAGATGGCTCAGTCGGTAATTGAAAGATTAGACTTTTTGCTATCACTTGGAGGTGGAAACCCTCGTGGGCAGTAGTGGGAAAGATGGTTTAAATACAAGGCAAAAACTTATAATTTTGCTTGTAATACAAGAAAAATAAATAAAAATAATAATTTAGAAGCCCGCAGTAAATTTTACTGCATCGCGTAATTTCCGGCAATATTTTACAACATTTTTGTGCATTGTTTTTACCAAACAGAATATTTTATTGATGATTTTGAATTCATATTGTTTACTATCAGATGTTCAGGCAATTTCTTATAAAGTTATTTTAAAATTAGGTGTTTGTTTCTTTTTTCGGGGCAATATTCAAGTTATGTAGCACTAGGAATAGGGAAGAGGAAATATTAAACAGTTCAATATGTGCATCAAAACACAGAGTAGACTTTTTTTTTCATGTATTTATATTTTTATTTGTTGTTTGACTTTTCAACTACGGAATCAGTATCGGAAAATATCAGGAGAAGCTTTGATTCGTCCGATAGCAGATTAACAGCTTTCTCGGTAATCCACGAGTTTGACTTACAACTGGGAAGCAATTGAAATATATCAGATTTAAATCGATAAAATACAAGGTGTGCCAAGAAATAATGCGAAAGTTTTTTTTTATTTCAAACATTATTTTTAATCTCTTGACGTTAACCAATTACATGTTATGATGTCCCATCGTCTGTCTCATGAGTTACTTGAAGTATTTTTCATATTTATAACAGTACTTTTCACAAAAATTGGGTTGAAAATAAAATTTTATATCAAATTGCACATTTGAAACAATTTACTTTATTTTCATCAGAAAATCATTTTGCCGATTTGATTTGAAAAATGTAAAATTACAACTATCTTAATTAGAACTGCGAAACGCATTTAATATTCTAACCATTGTAGCCATTTAATTTTATGACTATTAGGTAGGTAGTCAATCGTTTGGGCATATGTTGTCATAAGTTTGAAGAAATTCAATACTATTATTTAGAACTAGCTATAGTTATAACTCTCGGGTTATACCAATAATTTCTTCTGATTTTTCAATTTAAGTGATAAAAACTCACTGTTTTCTGTAAAAAACTGTGCAAAGATATTGCCGAAAGTAACACAGTGCAGTAAAGAATACTGTGGTCTTCTAATATATTATTTTTTTATTTTTTTTTCTTTTATTATAGACAAAATAATAAATTTTGGCCTTGTATTTAAACCACCTTTCCCACTACTGCCCACGAGGGTTTCCACCTCCAAGTGATAGCAAAAAGTCTAATCTTTCAACTACCGACTGAGCCATCTGCGCCATTTTGCGCCGGAAATAGTTACTTAAGGTGAAAGTACACCTTAAAATATGACAAATTTGCCTATAACTTTTTTGTTTTAAGACCTAATGACTTGACATCTTCGAAAGAAATGTGTATTTTGACGTCCTGTACAAGTTTGTAGAAGGTCACAAAACTGTAGGATTTTATCTGTTGAAGCTACACTGAAAAAAACTAGTTTTAGGAGTACTTCGCACAAAACGCTCCATATCTCAAAAACCGTAAGAGGTGGAGCTTTGACATGTTCTACGGAAGTTTTTCTCTTATTATAGGCTACAACTTTGTCGAAGACGTCAAACCTCTAAAAAAAATTTTTGAAAAAATAAATTTTTTATCTCACTTCTAGGGGGATTAATCATTAAAAACATTTTATCAAAAGATGCCTTTTAACACGCAGAAAAACTTTGTAGAACACGCCAAACCTCTAGAACCAACCTAAAAAAAGTTATTCAATTTTGATCGCAAAATCATCGATTTCGAACACTGTGCCTACTAACAAAAATTTCTTCCCAAGACAATCATGGAGACACTGGGATTCCCGGTCTTTTTTTTTTTTTTTTTTTTTTTTTTTTTTTTTTTTTTTTTTTTTTTTTTTATAGAAAGAGGAAATCTGCCTTTACAGATTCCCGAGAGGTGGGTCCTCAGGTTATGTGGGGTCGACACTAAAACCTCTTTCTCTCTTCTTCCTTACCTTCGCGGTACGCCCGTTAGGGATGACTTCGAGAAGGGGGGATGACTTCGTACAATGAGTACACTAATGGTAAGCGTTCCACCTGCTACCGCCTTAAGTTGTTCGCTCTTCCCCGGAGGCTCGGGCCCTGGCTAGTGCATAGACTACCCGTTGGGCTCAAGCTCCTGGATGGGGAGGGGGAGCCAACTCAACTAGCTGTTGTTCGGCTCGCCATTTTCTCTGTAGTTCAAGGACGATTCGAGATACCGAGGAAGAAACGGCATCCCACTTGTCCTCCCCCGTACACATCCTTTCAACAATGTTGTCGGGAGTGATGTCTCTACCGCATATCTCCTGCATACTCGACCTTTGCTCCACGAAGCGTGGGCATTTAAAGAGCACATGCTCCGCGGTCTCGTCGCAATCTGCACACTCCGGACATGAAGGAGAACCAGCGTGTCCGAATCTGTGCAGATACCACCTAAAGCACCCATGGCCTGACAGAAATTGTGTCAAGTGAAAGTTCACCTCGCCATGGGGCCTGCTCGTCCACTTGGACACGCTCGGTATGAGCCTGTGTGTCCATCTACCCTTGTTGGAGTTTGTCCAATCTCTCTGCCATTTCAACATCGACGATGTTCTGGCAATCCGTCTCGCGCCTCTTGTGCCTCGACTCGCAAAGCACTCCTCATCCTCTGACACCACAAGTGCTATGGGCATCATACCCGCCAGCACGCATACCGCGTCCTTTGACACCGTACGGTATGCGCTGATGACCCTAAGGGCCATCAACCTGTGTGTACTCTCGAGCCTCTCTACGTTTCGCTTGGCCACTAGCGCGCTCGACCATGCAGCGGCATCATACCGTAGTATGGAGACCGCTACTGTCGCGAGAAGTCTACGCTTACTCGAGACAATTGCCGAGCTATTTGACATTATCTTCGATAATGCCGCAATCGCCATGCTCGCCCTCTTGCAAGCATATTCCACGTGACTACTAAAGTTCAGCTTATCATCGATCATGACTCCGAGTTGCCTCAATGAGCGCTTGGAGTTGATCTCACACCCGCCTGTGGTGACCACCGCCTGTTGTTCCGACTGACGGTTGTTCACCAACACCACTTCCGTCTTGTGGTGTGTGAGTGCCAGCTGACGTGACCTCATCCAGTCCTCTATTACGCCGATTGCATGCTCCGCTGTCAGTTCCACTTCCTCTATCGACTCGCCGCATACCGTGAGGGTAATGTCATCCGCGAAGCCGACCAGCTTTACGCCCGGTGGAAGTGTGAGCCTCAATACACCATCGTACGCCGCGTTCCATAGTACCGGGCCCAGGATTGACCCTTGTGGTACTCCCGCGGTGATGTTGTACCTCTTTTCGCCCTCATCTGTGTCATAGAGTAGCACCCTATTCTGGAAATAACTCTCCAGTATCCGGCGTAAACTATTCGGGACACCTAGGTGTTGAATGGCACATTCAATAGCCGCCCAACTGACGCTATTGAAAGCATTCTTCACATCCAACGTGACTACCGCGCAGTAACGAATTCCTCTACGGTTATTCTGGAACGCTATCTCGGCCGCTTTAGTTACGGCCTTAATAGCGTCCACCGTCGATCGACCCTTACGGAAGCCAAACTGGTTATCCGAGAGCCCAGAGTCATCTGGTTTCTCGGTGTAGACCAGTAGCCTCGACAGGATGATTCGTTCCAACAGTTTCCCGGAGGTGTCTAGTAGGCAGATAGGTCTGTATGCCGACGGGTCGCCGGGTGGCTTCCCGTGCTTTGGCAACAGAACCAATCTTTGCCTTTTCCACCTCTCCGGAAATTCGCCTCTATCCAGGCACATCTGCATAGCCATTCTGAACATATCAGGGCATGCCTCGATGGCCGACTTGATGGCTACCGTTGGGATACCGTCCGGACCCGGAGCCTTGTTCAACTTGAGCGACTTCGCAATTACGATGAGCTCGTCGTTCGTCACTGGGGCTACCTCCCCCTGGTCTATTCGGCCAGGGGGGATGGCAGCCCATGGTCTTGTATCGTGGCGTGGAAACAGCGTTTCCACGATCCTCTGTAGCATCACGGGTGAACGTTCCGGGGGCGCAGACGCCCCTTTCGTTTTGGCCATGACTACCCTGTAGGCATCGCCCCAAGGTGTCGTGTTGGCTGCCTGGCAGAGATTTTCGAAACACGCTCGTTTTCGTGCCTTAATCTCTTTGCTCAGTGCCAGTTTAGCCGCCCTATAGACCTCGCCTCTTTCCGCTCTACCCTCATCGGTACGAGCTCTTTGCATCCTCCTCCTCGCTCTTAGGCAGGACGCTCTGAGCTCTGCGATTTCAGGACACCACCAGTATACCGGTTTTCGTCCATTCCTAGGTAGCGCGCGTCTAGGCATCGCGGCATCGCATGCACGGCTTAGAGATCCGACTAGATCATCACTGGACAGATCGTCGATGTTAGGCTCCATACGCAACCTTTCGACGAATGACGCCTTATCGAAGCGCGAAGTCAGCCATCCTCGATGGTTGTCTATGACCTTCGGCTGCGTCCTCCTACCACCATGTTCCACCCTATAGCGTACCGCTAGATGGTCACTGTGCGTGTACCCATCATCGACCCTCCAATCTGAGCTAGGGTTTAAACCCGGACTCCAGAAGGTCACGTCAATGATGGACTCTCGGCCGTTCCTACTGTAGGTCGTTTTTTCACCTACGTTCGCGACCTCTACATTCAGTCTAGCCATGGCTTCGAGTAGTGTCCAGCCTCTCGCGTTAGTCGATCGGCTACCCCACTCAATCGCCCAGGCGTTGAAGTCTCCGCCGATGACCAAGGGACTCAACCCTACTAGCGCGTTTGTTAACGCATCCAGCATTGCTGAGAACTGGTCTATCGGCCACCTGGGTGGGGCATAACAACTACAGTCAGGTTTTTTTTTACGCGGGGGATACGTACCGCGTAAAAAAAAAACTCAGTTCAAAATTCAAAAAAACCGCGTAAAAAAAGTCTCACCATTTCTCGACGAATCATGCAAAAATAAGACGATGATTTTTTTTTTGTATGGAGTTTTTTTTTACGCGGCCGCGTAAATGAAAACCGCGTAAAAAAAGACCTGACCAGTAATACACCCCATTTATCTTCGCTATTGCGAAGCCCTCGTGCGACCTAGAAATTACTTCCTGGATCGGGAAACGACCGGTTGTACAGATCGCTGCTAGCTTAGCCTTATCCGCTACCCAGTTCCCGTTGTCGGGTGGGATGCAGTAGGGGTCAGCTAGCAGGGCGATGTCTGTACTAGACTCCGAGACTGACTGCCACATCAGCTGCTGCGCAGCTTCACAGTGATTCAGGTTTAACTGTGTAACCTGCATTATCGCTTAACACTTCGACCTCCTCGCGTGGCTGGGCATTTAGGCCCGCCCGTCATGTGGCCCTTGTTCGCCGTGCAAATCAGGCATTTTGGTGCCGAGTTGCACTCCCTGGCGAAGTGGCCTTCTACTCCGCACCTTCTGCAGAGTTTGCTCCGGTCCGGGCCTTTGCAAGCCCAGGACTTATGTCCTTGCTCGAAGCACTTGAAGCACGCCAGCGGCGGCTCGTGTATGCTGAGCGGACACACTGACCAAGCTAACTTGACGCTGCCGACTGTTACCGCCTTGTTCGCCTCCCCTACGGGGAGTTTGAACGTGGCAATCTGCGTACCAGCCGGACCCTTTCGCATGTGGATCGATGTACTTGGTACATCTACATCGCACTGCTGCTTAAGTACGGCTGCGAGCTCCTCTGCGCAGGCGATCTCGTCCAGGTTTTTACACTGGAGAGTTGCCTCCGCAGTTAGAGCTCTTACCTGTACTTTTTCTCCGAGTACCTCTTGGGCTAGTGCCTTGTAGGATGCGCCCTTCTCGGCCGCATCCTTCTTCAGCACTACCATCATCTCTCCGGTCCTGGTGCGTCGGATGCTTTTAACATCCGCGCCCATCGGTGAGAGACGGTTTTCGCCCCGCATGGCCTTCAGCACCTCGGCGTATGTGTCCACCTCGGCTTTGATGACCAGCGCGTCGCTTCTTACGCGCTTGCGGGCTGTTTTCCCATTTCTCTGTTTTTTTCTATTTCCAACCGTGATCCAAGGGTTCTCTTTCCCTTGGTCTGGTTGGCTACCACCTCTCTTGGGATTGGCCTTACCACGTGCGCGTTTCGCAACCGGTTTGGCTGCCTGGTTGCTCACGCTGGCCGCTCCCTTTACCTCCCTCTTTGGCTCTACTCCTGCCTCTGCCTGTCGTTGCTTGGGCCGTGGCTTAACGACAGGCTTCGTACGTAGGGCGGCTTGACCGCTCCGCTACTGCCCCGGCGAGCTGCATGGTCTCGTGCTGCTTCGTCGCGTTATCCGCAAAGAGGAAGCTGTCCGTCTGCGTGGACCGTTCCTCCTTGCTCGCGTCGGCAGCACATCGCTCCTCTGCCAGGAGATCGAACTCCTTCTTGGCCAGAGCTAGCGATTTTCGCAACTTCAGAAGGCCCTGCTTCAGGTCCTTACTGATGTTGTGACGACCACTCGCGTAGCCGATCAGCTCGTCTAGCTGCTCGGCCACTACCACCATCGTTGGCAACCCGCTTCGGTTGCGGTTCAGCGCCCGCGTGAGGTCTGCCCCCGTCATCTGGGTTTCCTCAGGCACTGAACCGCTTTTCCCTGAACTCCCCGCTTTAGGGTCGCTGGTGGATGCACCAGCCCCTCGTGGTGGCGATCTCGCCAAGCCGCCACTCGCAAACGGGTTCAGTTCCCCTTCACCTTCAACGCTCACGGTCACTGTTTTGAATTGCTTAGTATTCATTTCTGTTGGGCCCCCCTTAGAGCCGCTATCCCTCGCTGTAAATGAGATAGTCGCCAAGGATCCTAGTGGTTATCTATGCAAGCAGGGAGGCCACCCGAGGGTTGGCCCAGGCCCTTATGGGGACTGGGCTCAGAGCCGGATCAGCGCTAATCAGGATACTTCAACTGAACCTACTTCCACCCAGTTAGTTGCCTAAGCTGGGCACAGGTCGGGAACGTACTCTAAGGCCATGCCACGGTTTTATGGGGCGGAAGACAGCGTCGACATTAGCCTACCCGCCGTTTCAAGTCAGTGTCACCCGACTTTACTAAGAGGATAGAATGCCGTCACCATCAGCTCACTAGTGCGTAGTTACCTAAGCGTGTACCATCTCAAACCAATTACTAAGCGTGACCAGTATGCCGTAATCAGCAACTTACTGGCATCGTTCCTGATGTGCCCGAGGCACTCCTAGCTGGGCTGTGACACTTTGGAAGCGGTGTCAAGTCGCTTGTACAGAGCTTGCTTCCGGATGTGTGGGATTTCTGAAGAGGACCAGCAGAACCCACTGCAGGTCCCCCCCCACGCCTAGGCGTACTCCGCTTGAGCAAATCGTATTTCCCGGTGCTCGGTCACCTTCCGGTGCCAAAGGTGGTAATCCACACTGACGTGCGTATATGGTTCGCTTAGGAATAAATCCTAGGCTCCCACCTAATGGGATTCCCGGTCTGTATAACAACGGATGTCTTACTAATATCCCCTTCCCTCCTCCATGACCGTAAGGACGTGGCCAGTGCCGTTATTGACATTTTTTAAAATTGTGAGTTCTCGAACTGTGCACATTGATAAAGTAAGCTAGTCCTAAGCCCTATTCATTGGTTCCTTGTGCAATTTCGATTGCTCTGGTCAATCACGGAGAAGCAACTACGAATTGTGCGGTCAAGCGAGAGCTGACAGGGCTAAATTTCCGTTCAATTTTCTGTAGTTGAGTGTTTTCACTCGTGGTAGCGTATAGGACACTCACTCTCACAAGCCACCGCTTGAGACGAATGGACTGTCAGTAGTGTGTGGATGATTGGGAATTGACCTTGTTGGGTCGCTCACGAATGGAGCTTTCGGACTGTGTCAGTTCTCACATCGAGGAACCAAGGGGCCTGCAACTCTAAACTTCTTCTGGTTTTCTTAAATACTAGGAAATACTAGAAAATACTATTCAAAAATCAGCATCCAAGTAAGCAGCTTGCTGCGATGAAATTTTAAAGTGAAACAAACGTCACCGCGTCTGGAACTCTATAATTGAATTGTGTTGAAAGGACTATTTTTCCATAACAGTTGCTTCTGGTCCAGAAGTTCTGGGTTGAAGAACTCCAGGGGACATCGCTCGATGTCACGTCACGATGATGCCTTCAAGTTTTGGGCCAAGTGGTACCGAAAATATAAATCGAAATTACCACTATAATGGATGAACATCAGTGAGGGTTTTTTATTAACATCTAAGCTTGTTCAATAAGCACACATAAATGAAAATAAAAGCTATATTTTGCTCGCTTTATTTTTGCTTTAATAGTTCTTTGATAAAACCAAGAGAATGACAGTTTACAAGACATGTGTATTATCATTTCTGCTCTCCGAAAAATTACTTAGTTCAAACGTGGATAAATTTCAAAAGTGCGTGTCTTGTAGTTCAGTCTCCTCTATGTCTGTTTTTTTCGTCGTTACGTTCGCTGAGAGGATTGCACGGGGAATCACAGAGGGGAAAGAGTTTGACTTGCGTTTTTGTTTTCTGGGAACTGCATCCTCTTTGAAAGGTTTCAAACGTCTCAAATCATGTTACTGGAACCCAGTTGGACTTTGTCCCTTTTGAGACGACCTGATGGAATTGCTTACCGGAACAGCGACTGGGGAATTGTTTGTATAATTATATAAATTGATATCTATATGAATTTTATATTGTATGACTGCTACTTACCGTAAAATTCATCATATTAATCTGTAAAAGATCACAATTTTCACTGAACTTATTGAAGTGGACCACTTCAAGTGGTATCAGAGCTGCTGACATTTGGTTGTATGGTGTGAAAAACTGAAAAACAAAGCATACAGGATGTCCATAACAACCACGATAGCAACAGCTGCTTGGATCCAAAACTTTCGGTGATACTAGAAATACTATAAAATACTATCGTTAGCCAAATAGCAAACTAACTAGAAAGTTTAGAGTTGCAGGCCCCTTGGAGGAACTGAAAACGACCGTCATTCATTTTCGGCTGAAAAACAGGCACTAAGACTGATATTTAGCAGGCCTGCTCACAAGTTCCTACCTCATGCTTCCACGGGCCAAGCGATGACGAAGGCCGCCAGCTAAGAGTTGTGTGCTTAGCTGGTAGTGCAGCCTGGGCACTGTTGTCCTTTTGACCTCAGCTAGATTGAGGAGGTACGACCCGAGCGTCTGTTCACCAAGGAGGTGCGGCTCAAACAGCGTCTGTTCTGGCATCCAGCGGCTGACTAAGGAACGCTGCATCACGCCCAGTTAGATCGAAGGTGGTAGCCCCATCAGCGTGGTCGTCCCAGTGTTTTGTTTTCCTCCCCTGTTGGGGAAATTAAGCCACTGCGTCCAATAGGCTGAACTTTTGTGGCATAAGTGTTGGTTGGGACGTTAAACAGAACTGGCACAATGGTCCTTCGGTGAGACAGGAGTGATGACGAAGGCCCAATTATCAACTCAAAAAAAAAAAACCATTGCGAATAACATAGGAGAAATACGACTCGATACAATCGGCAGAGACCCACGCGACGAAAAAGGATTACGATTGAAAACTTGGAACATGGAATTGTAAATCACATGGTTTCACAGGGTGTGACAGGATAATCTACGACAAATTACATTCCCGCAACTTCGACATCGTGGCGTTGCAGGAACTTTGTTGGACTGGACAGAAAGTGTGGGAAAGCGAGCATCTACCAAAGCTGTAGCACCACTGGGATCAGGATTTATGGTATTGGGCAAGATGCGACAACGTGTGATCGGGTGGCAGCCAATCAACACAAGGATGTGCATGTTGAGAGTTAAGAGCCGTTTCTTCAACTACAGCATCATCGACGTGCACTGCCCACTTGAAGGGAGACCTGATACACAAAGCCACCTGGAGATCACCCGACCATCAAACAGAAAACCAAATCGACCACGTTCTAATCGACGGTAAATTCTTCTCGGATATAACCAATGTTCGCACATACCGCAGTGCGAATATACGTATATCGGACCACTACTTAGTCGATGTATACATGCGTTTAAAATTTTCGACAGTTATTACCACGCGTCGAAGTCGAACGCCGCGGCTCAACATCGAGCAGCTTCGTAACGTAGAAGTGGCTCAAGACTACTACACTTGAGCTTGAAGATGGCTGGAGGGGCATCCGATCCGCCATAGGTAGTACCTCGGCTACAGCACTAGGCTTCGCGACTCCGACAGAAACGCTACGACGGCGAATGTGAATAGTTGAAAAACGAGAAGAATCCAGCATGGGCGAGAAAACTGCAACACCGTACGAGAGCGAATGAGGCACGTTATAGACAGGCGCGGAACAGACAGAACTCAGTCTTCCGGAGGAAGAAGCGCTAGTAGGAAGAACGAGATCACGAAGCTATGGAAGAGCTGTATCGTACTAAGGACACACGAAAGTCCTACGAGAAGCTAAACCGCTCGCGCAGAGGCTTCGTTTCACAAGCCGACATGTGCCGAAATAATCACAGGAATATTTTCACGAGCGAGCGTGAGGGGGCGGCAGCATTACGATGAGCACCTCAATGGCGACGTTGCAAGCACCGAAGGTGGCGTAGTAACAGATCTAGAAGCACGTGGGCAGGCAAAAGATTTCCATTACCCAACCTCCAAGAGATTGAAAATGAGGTTAGCAGGTTGAAAAACAACAAAGCAGCTGGAGCAGATCAACTACCCAGCGAGTTACTAAAATACGGTGGAGAAGCACTGGTGAGAGCACTACACTGGATCATTACCAAGATTTTGGAGGAGGAAGTATTACTGGAGGAATGGATGGAAGGTATCGTGTGTCCCATCTACAAAAAGGGTGACAAGTTGGATTGCGGAAACTACCGTGCGATCACACTAATGAGCGCTGCCTACAAGATACTCTCTCAAATTTTATGCCGCCGTCTATCACCGATTGCAAGAGAGTTCGTGGGGCAATATCAGGCTGGATTCATGGGTGAACGCGCTACAACGGACCAGATGTTCGCCATCCGTCAGGTGTTGCAGAAATGCCGCGAATACAACGTGCACTTGTTCATCGATTTCAAATCGGCGTATGATACAATCGATCGAGAACAGCTATGGCAGATTATGCACGAATACGGATTCCCGGATAAACTGATACGATTGATCAAGGCGCCGATGGATCGAGTGATGTGCGTAGTTCGAGTATCAGGGACACTCTCGAGTCCCTTCGAATCTCGCAGAGGGTTACGGCAAGGTGATGGTCTTCGTGCAACATTGCGTTAGAGGGTGTAATAAGGAGAGCGGGGATAAACACGAGAGGGACGATTTTTACGAAGTCCGTTCAGCTGCTTGATTTCGCTGATGATATTGATATTATAGCTCGTAAATTTGAGACGATGGCGGAAACGTCCGTCTGACTAAAGAGTGAGGCCAGGCAAATCGGATTAGTCATTAATGTGTCGAAGACAAAGTACATGATGGCAAAGGGCTCCAGGGAGGAATCACCACGACCGCCACTCCGGCGGTTGAAGAATTTGTGTACTTGGGCTCACTGGTGACCGCCGACGACACCAGCAGAGAAATTCAGAGACGCATTGTGGCAGGAAATGGAGCTTATTTAAACTCCGCAGAACTCTACGATCAAACAAAGTTCGCCATCTCACGAAGTTAACTATCTACAAAACGCTGATAAGACCGGTAGTCCTCTAAGAGCACGAAGCATGGACCCTACGTGCAGAGGACCAACGCGCCCTTGGAGTTTTCGAACGGAAGGTGTTACGTACCATCTACGACGGAGCACGCTATGTCCAGATGGAAATATTATGAAAATCGAATGTTCCTCAAATGTTATGCTCTAGGATCGTATTTAGCTTTGGACCTCTAGTTTCAGAATCTGTGCGGTTTAAAATATGTCATCTTGGGTTTTTTGATATTTTTGATTTTTTTCCTATTTTCCCATACATATATCGAAAAAAGTCATATTAAGGTCGATTTCGTCCCATATCCTCCTCTCCTCTTCTTGGCGTAACGTCCTCACTGGGACAAAGCCTGCTTCTCAGCTTAGTGTTCAATGAGCACTTCCACAGTTTTTAACTGAGAGCTTCCTCTGCCAATGACCATTTTGCATGTGTATATCGTGTGGCAGGCACGAAGATACTCTATGCCCAAGGAAGTCAAGGAAATTTCCCTTACTAAAAGATCCTGGACCGACCGGGAATCGAACCCGTCACCCTCAGCATGGTCATGCTGAATACCCGTGCGTTTACCGCCTCGGCTATATGGGCCCTATAAAAAATGTTGTATGGGAAAAAACCCCATGATGGATTATTTTAAACCACATATTTTCTGAATGTAGAGGTCCAAAAGGATGTGGTGCGCAGTGAGCTACGTGGGTAGACCAAGTGGAAGACGATCTGCGGACTCTACGCAGAGTGCGGAACTGGAGACACACAGCCATGGACCGAGTGGAATGGAGACAGCTACTATGTACAGCAGAGGCCACCCAGGCTTTTGTCTGATCGGTAAAGTAAGGTAAGTAATTTAACAAATCATTAGACAATCAGTTACATATAACTGAGCATTGATGTTTTATTTTTTTTTCTTCTTCAATCACTTAGCTCAATTTACAGCTCTTTTGTCCTTTAGGGCACTGCTTAAGCGATTCCAATTGGCACTTACACTTTGTACAGCGCCTAAATGTATTCTATTCATATTCTACTATATCAAACTGGTTGCCTTTGCGCTGTTGTCACTTTTCTGCCCTGTCCATGGTAGTATGATGAGCACGAGTATGTTGATGTGTGGCTCTTGTTCCTTTTCCAGTCCGATTGGGGGTCCATTATGAGTTGCCGTTAGCCGATATCCAGGTTTCCGGGTCCGTTGAAGCATATGCTCTGAAGAGGACACATTGGTCGGGCTCCATACAAAGGGGTGGCCAAAACTTCCAAAAAACGAATTTGATATTTTTATACTTTATTTCACCTCATAACAAATGTACTGTTGTTTTATGATTCTTAATTAAAAGCATACCAGCTTTTGTATTTCAATGACATTTTCACTGTCAAAGTGGCCTAAGTCATAAAATTGAAAAATGAACCATTCCAAAAAAGTAAAATATTAATATTTTGAGAATGGAATATATGTTTTATGTTATCCAGCATATGAAAGCTTGTTGTTGGACAGTTTGAATGAACGTATGGTACGAAATTAATATGTCACAAAACTTTTCAAATTGTCATATATTGTACCTTATAGGAATTTTGGAAATTTTTAAGTTAAAAAACGGTTCGTGTTGTCACGTGTCCCCGCAATTTCGAATAGTACATCTTAAACACCAAATTAGAGCTATTTAAAAAATTCATGTTTTTTTTTTATAAATTTCACGTTTTTTTTCATTTTTGACTGAAATAAAATTTGATTTGATCGAAAGTTGATCATTTGATTAACCTTCCAAGACGCGCGCCATCAAGCAACCGAAACTGCACCGCGCTCGGGCTATATACGAAAAGCGAGTTTTTTTGGTAGTGTTGTACTTTTTACAACAGCGTGCGCGCTGAAGGGTTAACCCGGGAGCGGTCGCGTCGTGTACTGAGTACACGCACCATGAAAAATGCACGCTAGTGATACACAGCGTGAATGTGGTGCCGTTGCAGGTAGTCGAAGACGCGACTGCTCGAGGGTTAAATTCAAATTGATTTTCTAACAAAAAAGCAAAAAAATGGTGGGTTTACTGACTTATACCGTTTTTGAAATTATTGAAGTTAGGAAATTTTTGAATACCCCCTTTGAAACACTAAAATATTATATAACATATCTAGACAACCTAAAACTCGATTGAACACATAAAAAGAGTTTTGGCCGAACTTTATCTTTTTCCGACCATTGTGGAGGGTCAGGTGCGATGTCAATTATTCACAGGTCCGGTTGAACATACATGTTTGCCTGTATTTGTCGCCAAAAATATGTAAACAAACCGATCAGCTGATCGCGACGTCACGTTCGCCAGAAAATTTGTTCGCAGCTTCTGGAACGTGACGTCACCTTCGGCAACTTCGTGCGATTTCGGCTTGCCGAAGTTTACATGACACGACTACTATTTCAAAATTATCATATCACAAACACCACTTGGGCCTAACCTGTGAAATTTAGAACATTGGGTCAGGTGCCAGCTCCTCTCGGGGGGAAGAGCAACTGACGAAAAATTGCAAATGCCGGGGCTGGGATCGAACCCATGACCATCCACTTAAAAAGTGAACGTGTAGCCACTACGCTACGAGCCCCGGCAACTGAGCATTGGTCGTGAGCAAAAAATTGACGTAATAAAAAATATTGATTTGTACACTCGTTTGTACATGTCAGGAAAAGAGTCAAGTTGAAAAAAATCGTAACAACCCATTAAAGGGAACTTATAAATCAACAAATCAACGTATTTCAAGCTATGGGTCGCAATTCAAAGTTCAGAGTGAGATGAGTTCAATTTGCTGCTTTAAAGTTATTAGTAGATTTATTTAACAAAATTCTATAGATATGAAACCAATTTTATTATTTTCTTTTAAGCTAAATAGAGCAGCTAAAGAAAATAAGAAAAGTAATCATTTTAATTTTTTTTGACATCTTGGCTAAATAGATATTTTGTTAAGTACAATAACATGCAATTGTCTAATAGTAGTAAAAAAACTAATTTGAAATTTTGACTTCTAATTGAAACCCATTTTGCCCGCTTTACCCCAATGCCTCCCACCACGTCGCGTTTAGTAATCTCCATCACTGATGGTGTTTCACTGGTGTAAGTGCCATTCGCGGTCGAAGTCATAGCTGTCACACGTTAAGTAGTCAACCGGAGTCTTACTCACCGATTTTTTCTTCAGCAACACTATGCTCACTCAACCAGCGCAGATCTCGGAAACCAGCTGATGATGGTGTACCACCAGTTGCGTGTGAGAGGCTAAACGTGTCTCGCGTCGCGCGCCGCATCGATCGGCGGAGGAGAGCCCATCTACCACACGGCGACGGCAGGTTACCTGTTGAGTTGAGACGCCTTTGCATCCGAGCGACAGTCTTCGTCCAGGTGTTCGCGAGTTCGGTTGTGGTTTTGCATTCACTGCGTGTTACCGTGTTGCTCTTGTCTCAGGTTTGGTGAAGCTTTTTTTTTTCGCGAGTCTTCTCTTTCGTGGTTGCTCCTATTTCTTGCCTTTTTTATTTTGGGGTGGAAAGCAGAGTGTGGGGGTTGTCGCGCGGTATCTGTCTCGTTTGGTCCCTCTCGTTGAGCCACGACATACATTACGGGCGGGCGGTGTGTAGAGTGAAGTAGATCTTGGGGTCTCCTATTTGGTTGGGCTTCACGTTTAGTAGGCATTTTTCATCATTGCTCCAAAAAGAAATCGCAAACAGCCTCTGAAGATCGTGAGTGAGAGTATGCGTGATTTCAGTGCCAGTTTTTTTTTTCGGGGGTCCGCTCTGCTCGCACATATTTGCTTCCAGGGAGTCGTGCGACTGCCGGACCTCGAGTTTGTAATTCAAGTGAAACTTGTTTTTAATTTCCGAGTGACGGGAATTAATTGTACTGTGTGGTGGCGAAAAACAAAAGTCAAGTGTGTGCCTACCGAAAAGATATCTCCGCGTGTGCATCGGCGTGGAAAGGAAACGGATCCAACCAGAAACCAGAAAAACACAATCGTACCTCTCAACCGTGGGTTGATCAATTTCGTAATTGGTTGGCTGGTGGCTTGACTGTGAGTGAGTGACACGTAAAGTTGGAACTGTGTCTTGAGTCTTCAAGAGAAGTGCAGTGCATTTCAAAGACATGGTCAGGGTGGCCAAAAGCTGCACATAGTCAAGAATCTTGAGGGGCTCACGCTGCAAATGATAGGTAAGGGTGGAAGAAACAAACTTTTGAAAATGACGAGCTCAAGTAACATTGCCAAGGCCATTTAGACTTGAGAAGCTTATGAGGACCTAAATTGTTTTATTTTGAGCTCATGATGGTCCTATTAACGTCCTTGAGTATGTTAGATTTAATAGTATTACTTCATTTTTTTTTTTTGAAAAAAGTTCAATTTTTTGCTGATATCACCAAACAGATATTTTTAGCCTTAAACAATTTGACGTTTATGTTGTATTCATAAAAAAATATTACAATTGAACGGCATCCTAAGTCTAACCACATTGAAATATCGGATATTCTATTGTAGACTATTGGAGCAATTCATTTATTTATGATCAATTTAATTTTGACTGAGTTGTGTTGAAGAAGAATGATGAAATCACTTATTGGAGTCAAGTTTTGTTAGGTTATCGAACCCTTTTATTGCTTCATGTTGAAAGGTACTACAGTGGTTTTTCGGTTTTATCACGATCAAAAAAAATTTTACCGTGATATAAACGAAACCGTGAATTTAGTGAAACGAGAAAAAAATGTATTTTTTTTATTCAAAATCGTTCAGCTGCACAATATATGAGTCGTAGTTCACTTTTTTTTAACAGTTTTGGTGGACTGGGCAATGCTGTATTGGTTTTATATTGATTTCGGAATGTTTTAGAACAAGTGTGATAAAAACGAAACGAAAATCGTGATAAAATCGAATAGAAAACCGTGAATTCGGGCGAGTAGTGATTAAAACGACTAGTGATAAAACCGAAACGCCACTGTACAGAAAAAAAACTCCTTCAATAATACTAAGTGGCATATTGAGATGCTGTGATACTGATTGAATATTGATATTTTTAGGACAGAGTTCTTCAAAATCATATCCATCATGATCATATAATATGTAGCTACAGTCAAAATATTATGAGAAAAAAAAGAGAAAAAAAAAAATATTTTCGACTGTCACAAAGTTTTGCGAGAAAAATCAATCATAAAACTTACCTAGAGTCAAACATGAATTAAAGAAAAAAAAGGAATTGACCTAGGCATGACGTAGGATACCCACTAAGGGTCTCGTCAGAAATGCAAAAACGTCGTACTTGAAAGTCTTTCAAGGATATCCCCCAGATTTTAAAATCTTATAGGGAGTCAACGGTATACCTAATGTTTTAAACCGCAGTAGGAATCCAGTTAGTATCTCTCCAATATTGCCTAGAATAAAAAAAAAGTTAATGTGTCGATGATGGCACTTGCAAGCAGTTTACTTGCGTTTGAATTTCAACAGCACCTTCTTCATATTTGCTTATGAGTTCCCTAGAAA
Organism: Aedes albopictus; assembly: GCF_035046485.1. NCBI lineage: Eukaryota > Metazoa > Arthropoda > Insecta > Diptera > Culicidae > Aedes > Aedes albopictus. The sequence goes on along the minus strand of NC_085137.1, from coordinate 246,487,157 downwards.
ATTTAAAGGGTAACTCCCTAGAATCTTGCCAGTAAATTTCTAAACAAATTCAATGCGACATATGACGGTGTCCAGAAACTACTTAGGCTCATTTTTGTTTATCTCAGACCTTTTTTTACCCTTCGTAGACTTTGTCTACGAAGGGTAAAAAAACGTTGGGCGTGACCGACGTTGGAGAGCTGCAGCAGCAAATCGAGTATTATGGCGGCAAATTGTTGATTCAGTATTATCATGAATTTGATGTTAACTAAATAAATGAAATGAGACTTTGTCCTTACAAAAATTGCATGAAGCGAAAATTTTTAGATGATAAAAGGGCATCCCATCCGAAAACTTCAAACAAAATTTCAAGAGGTTTGGCATGAAATAATTCAAATGTTCTAATTTCAATACTGTTGTAAACTAAGAAACTAATTTTGCTGAAAACTTCTTAAAGAAGGCAACATATATATGTTTTTTTATAGATCAGGAAATCCTTCATTAGTTGTAACACATTCAAATGTTGTCTTAAAATTCTTAAAAAACTGAATCTGGCATCAAATTTATTCCAGATTTCCACCAGAGTTTGTTACATAACATTCTCAAATTACATTAGAAACTTCTCTAAGATGGGTTCCAGAATTCCATCAAGTCCAACCATTAAAATTTTGTCGATAATTCTTTGTAAATACTTACTGTCGGAACTTTGTCCAACATTTTTAAACGTAATTCTTGTAGAAGTGCTTAAATTAACTTCCTCAGTTTTCCTAGATTAATGTAACTTGATAATCTTATTCAGATTATTTTTGAAATTCCTCAGAATCCATCATACATTTTTCCATAGTTTTTTATAAAGTTTTGTTCAGGAATTCTATCTAATAGAGAACTATTTTCTCTATGTTTCCACCCACGAAAAATGTATTTAAGGAATTTCCACAAATATCAAATTTGTTTTTTTTTAATAATTTCACAATTATTCGAAAAAAATATTTTTTCATCGATACGAAATTTCCGTGAGTACTTAAGGAATTCCTGAGTTTTTCGTGATTTGCCCTGTTAAATAGAATTTTCTGAAAAAAAAACAGATAGTAAAGATTCTGTATCATCCACTTTACAAAAAATTGGAAATTGTTATTTCATCTTCTTGATACATTGCGAGATGAATCGTAGTGAAAAACGACCCTTTTACTTAGAACGTGGTTTTCGGGTCTTTTGTCTTGCGGTGCACCTTTTATAAATTATTTATTTATCAAAGAAGTTAATAAAAAAAAGTATATCAAAAATAAAATGTTGCCACCTAACAAACTCAACGGAGTTTATAACTCGTGCTATAATTGTATGAACAGCATTTTTGCGGGATCTTAAGCAGATTTTAGGTGAAGCTCTTGACAAATTGCAATATTCAGGAGGAAATTTAAAAAGAACCTCAATGCAGAGCAGTCCTGCGTAAATCATTCGCTGATTTATATTTTTCTTTTGAAAATATTTTCCTAAGCCTCCTGGATTTCTGGTAATAACATTTGCAAATTCCACTGTGAATGCTGTTTTAGAACTTATGAAACAAAAAATTGAATATAAAAATATAGCAGCACTATCTTCAACAAAAAATATTGACAAAAGGAATTAACACAGAAATGCGAGAAATTGTCAATCATCGAACACAATTTATTATTATTTATTCGAAAATATGGTTAATTATGTTAGAGCAAAATTAAGATTTTTTTTCGGAGCACCTGCAAAAAAAAGTTAAACACTATGTGAAATTGTTCAAAACAATAGCAGTGTTGACAAATTAAATTTCTGCTTTACCAGGAATATGAAAAAAAACACACGCTATTCGGACAACATCTGTCGAGGTATCAAATTAAAATGCAGGAAAAAATAAAAATAATTGCTAAACAAAAAAAAAAAAAAAATAAAACAAATACCTACTGCTATTATTTTGAAAATTTTCACATGGAATTTAAATTTTGTACATGTGCTCCGAAAAACTTTAAATTTTACCATAATAGAATCGGCCATATGTGTTGTTTGCTGTCAAAGTTGTGGCTCAATCGGTCATAAGAGAACATAAGTACAGAATGTCAAAGTTGACTGTATTGTATGAAAATTTTCTTTCACTGCTATTTTTATGAACACAGTTGTATATCGCTTATTTCAAAAATAAATCAAAAGTTTCTTCGGCAATATTTTCAACATGACAAAGCCTTGAGTTTTTGAGTATTAGAATAACAGTTTTACTTTGATTGCAGCAACTTTGTAAATTTTCAAGAAACCATGCATTATTTTCTGAAATTGATTGTCAAATAAAGAACAACATAGCATCAGTGTACCAGTAAAGGCTATAGTACCTCAAATTCACCATAGTTGATTTTCAACCTTTAACGATGCAAATCAACAAGGCTAATTTTGTGAACAAATGATGATTGCACTCATTAAAACTTCACAATTTTCTCAAATTATGATAGAAATAAATATTTTTTCTTATTTTTTTTTTGCTTCTTGCACCCTATTTCGCTGTAGTGTACCAGTTGTGGCAAATACCATAAGGAATGCATGTGAATACTGCGAAGTGGAAGTGTGTCCACAACGGGTCTCCAGTTAGCCTACTAGTTAAGGCTATGGATCACCAATCCAGAGACGGCGGGTCCGATTCCCGTTCCGGTCGTAAACATTTTCTCGACTCCTTGGGCATAGTATATCATTGTACTTGCACCACAATATACAAATTCATGCAATAGCAGGCAAAGAAAGCCCTGCAATTAATAACTGTGGAAGTGCACAAAGAACACTTAGTTGAAGCGAGGCAGGCCAAGTCCCAGTGGAGACGTAGAGCCATAAAAAAGAAGAAGTCCATAGCTGGTACAGGGTTACAGAATTACAAGGGAAAGTCAAAATAATTGGGAAAGGCAAAATTAAAAAAAAATGCTCATCTAGTTGTAACTTTTCGAAAAGTGCATCATATATTCTCAAATTTTCACTGTAAGTTGATCAACCAGTTGTGCATCAGGAGTCCAAATTTGGAAATGATCGGGCTATTATTCACGAAGTTAGAAATATTCTAGAAAAAAAAGTATAGTTATCCGATAGCCAATTTTGAGCTGTTACATCTCCGGATTCAATGAACCGAATTCATTGCATTTGAGCATTTATGACTAATATAACGAGCTATGAAAAATTTTTGACCAAACTTAAAGTTCTCAACATGGAAGAAAATTATAACAATTAGGTTATTTTTTCTAATATAACACAACTTTATCCAAAACTTCAACATCGTTCCAAAATTCGAGATGATAATTATAGTTAATTTATATTGCCTCTAATTGACTTGAATATATATCTGTACCTTCAAAACAACATATTAAAAATAGATTAATTTTCTAAAAAACTTGAAAAGGACAAATAGATTTTTTTTTTCTTATTAATAATTTCGAATTAAGTCAAACGTTTATTAAAGTTCATTATAATAATCATAAGCGCTCAAAATTTAATTGCATTCGTTTTATTGAATCCGGAGATATAACAGCTCAAAGTTGGCTATTAGATAATTATATTTTTTTTAGAATCTTTCTAACTCGTGATTAACAGCCCAATCATTTCTGAATATGGACCAGTGATACATAACTAGAGTGAAAATTTGAGAATATTTGATGCACTTTTCGAAAAGTTATAGCTATTTGAACATTTTTTGAAACGTGGAAATTTCGCCTTTTCCAATTATTATGATTATCCCCTCTATTAGCTTGAACCAACAAACAATCTTTTACATGAAAAAAATCAAGTTTTACCAGTTTTTAGTAAAAAACATCATGGCAATAGAAAATTGAAAACATAAAAAATTCAAATTGGTCAGGTAATTTAAAAGCTATGGCGCCCTGGATTTGAAATTTTGAGTAGAAGTAGAAAGAATATAAAGAAATTTACTTGATTGTGGATGTGATTGATATTAAGGTAGTTTATTAAAAAATCATATAATTAAACACGATAAAGGATTGAAAATTTATGAAGAACCACCTATTAAAACAAAACTAGATGCATCCGTAATCGGTTTTCATACACATTTAGTGGAAGGACCAAGGTATCTTCCAATTTTTTTCGTGGTGAAAATGTGTATCAGTTTTTCGAGATTTTTTTTAAATTAAGTTGAAATTCAGGTATTTTTTTCCTGAAAATCTATATATATATAAATAGTTTGAAGTCCTTTGAGGCAACACAACTCACGAACGTCTGAACCTACCAGCATGACTTTTTCACGGTTCGATTAATACTCATGGTGGCAGTGTTTATAACCAGAAAAAGTTTCGAAAATTAACTGAAGAAGTAAGAAAATTTATGAACTGGTAAAAAAATAATACGATCGAAAGGAAACCAGACTAAAGGATTCGATAACGAAATCTTAAACCTAATATGTAATTTCATCATCTGTCCTTTGCACAACTAAGTCAAAAACAAGTTGAACAACTTAAAATTTGTAACTTCTGACATTTTGATGACAAATTATGGAAAACTAGGGGGATTAGGGGCATGATGGACACCCGGGGCGAAATGGACACCCATGTTTTTGCCGAAACCGTCGACTTTTATATAAAACTTTTAATGCATAAGTGTAAAGGAACAAGTCATGGTTCTATTTTTCAAAAGTACCATACACAGATCGAAAAGAGAGTATAGAATTCTGTGACATATGATGCACATGATTGGAGCGTGGGATATCACAGAAGTTAACATGATATATCATGTAAAAGTCATAAAATATCATGTAAACTTCCATTATATGTCATGTAATTCAGCATGACTCTGTGTGTTTACATGACATATAACACAAACTTACATGATATATCATGTAAACCATCATAAAACAAAGTTTACACAACTAAATTGAAATTGAAATTTTTATCTGTGTATATTTTGTTCCAAAAAAAACAAAATATCATTGAAATTGAAATATGTTTTTCATATGGTGAAATTCTTTTAATTTCGAAGCAGCATCAAATAAGGTATTACGAGTGTTGGAGTGTGTCCACCATAAAAAAAAACAAGTGAATTGTTTCCTTATCTACATGTATACGAAGAATTAGCAATGGATGAAGTATTTTATTTTTGATCAGAATTTACTTAACCTTCATGGCCGCAGTTTCGTCACCTCGCTGAGTGTGTTCTATCAAAGACGAGCTCTGAAAGGCGCCTGGGGTCCAATGGACCCCAGGTATCCCCTGTAGGGTTAAAATAACAATTTTAATGTTGTAGTCAATTCGGGGCGAAATGAACACCGAATATTTTAGCCTAAAGTTTATTTAATTAACTTTGATGTTATGTAAACTCGTCTAAGATGGAGTATTATATCTGTGGTATTGATCTACGTAGGCAAGTTACTTAACTGGTCGATGTAACCAAAGAATTAGCATAAAATATGCAGGGGTGTCCATTATGCCCCGATGGGTGTCCATTTCGCCCCGTATCTTTCCTGTAAACCACACGGTTAACAATTAATTATTTCTTCACAATAAAAACATTCTACCTCCTGTAAATGATTGGAAGGCGTAGGAAACAAGTTAAAGTTGTAAGTCAACTGATAATATGTTAAGTTTTACTCTGTTATACAGGCCTAACGTACTCATTTGCTTAGGGTGTCCATTATGCCCCTAATCCCCCTATATAAACTTTCATCTCACAAAGACTCCTTTCCGAAATTGTTGAGAAACACGAGATTATGTTTTTTACCAATTTACTATTCGTTTTTTCAATAGTCGTAAAAAGGTAGTAATTTAGGCCTTTTCACCGACACAACTATCAAAGTTAGTCCATCTATGTCTTTTAGCCATTGTCTAATGTTGAATTCATTCAGTGAATTAGTGATTTGGGAGCCAAAATTTTCAAACACTAATGGGGCACGTTCGGTCTAGTACTAGATTTGTAGTAATGAGCTGAATTTCAGTATGGTGAGAAGGTCCATTCTCGGTTTCTGCAATAAAATTGTTCAAAAAGCGTGGGTATTATGATTCCTTACCTAATATGATGCTGTTTGAGCAAAACTTTGGATAACTATGTTGTTTATAATGCAAGAAAATATCAACACAGTTGCCCACAGTTTTGCTCAAACAACATCAAATTAGGCGAGGAATCATAATACCCACGCTTTTGCACTATTTTATTGCAGAAACGGAGAATTGGCCTTCTCACCATACTAAAATTCAGCTCATTACTACAAATCTAGTACTTCAACGATCTGTCCTATTTTGAAATGTTTAACATTTATTTTTCAATTTGTGCTCTACGGTAGGTAATAACAGCGAAAATAGGATTTTATTTCAAAAATCTCGTGGGGGAATTTCTATTTCTAAAAGTAACTATCATCTCTAACACCCGTAGCTATCACATGTAAGGTGAACCCCCGAAAATCCCTTACTATGTACTATTTTTGGGACACCCTAATGGTCACCTACTTGCTCATTAACCCACAATATCAGTGAATGGAAACGCGCAAGCATAATTGAGAAGCGAACTAAGCAGACTGCGAATACAACGGAGTTGGAATCCCCTCGCACACTTTTGCGATCGATCGGGCGCATACCTTACCTACCGACCCAGGTACTGCATGTGTGATAATCAAATTAATCAAGAGCCATCGCGCAGTAGCCCATCATCAAGCTCGGCACTCTCCAAAGTCAGCGCCAACTACTTAGAAACCTAATAACCAGAGACTCGAGTGCGAGTGGTCTGTACCGCGCCGGCATGGCAGAAGCAACAACAGCAGCGCGTATAGTAATTTATATATTAACACTCGAGAGCTTTAGAGGCCAAAGCTATTTGAGAATGCACCATACCACCACCGATGACCGTACGGCCGAGTGCATGAGCGAGCAGCTCTTTGCGGCCAAGTTTGGATGTTTTTTTTGTGTGTCTGTTCTGCGCGATCTTTTGTGACGTTGTTGGGCAGCATCGCTTTCGGGGGTACGAGAATTTTCGAGTAGAAAGTTTCAAAGTAAGTATTTTTTTCTGTTTGTCCATTAATGTATTGATCATTATTTCAGCTCATTATATTCGAATCGAATATCACTTTCAAATAATTGAAGTGCTCCATTATTTTTTAATTTATTTTACCGTTTGACTGATGACTGGTCATCATTTTCCACATTCAATTAGTCAAAATTTATTTCATCTGTAACGTTTCACGCAAAACGGAAATCGTTTATTTTGTGCGTGAAAAATAATTTGCATAGCTTTAAAGATCACACCTGCAGTTTGCTTCCCATCTATCAAATTCCTTAAACATTTAGTTTTTTTTTGCTTTAGAATTGTATTTAGTCATTTTTAGGATAATTCAAACGATTTATGTATTAATACATATTGAAAATCGATGCTTAGAGTTGAGTTATAGTTGTTAATAATAAACTTCTCAAATTGCCGTAAAGGTTTGTTCTGCCCCAATTCACCTTACGGGTTGATAGTGAAAAATACCTGACCAATACCTCTTACTAATCAACTTAGTATACAACCTACACTCCCGATCAAAAGTTTGGGGTCACCCCCTCAAAAACATGTCATTTTTTAGGCCCATATCTTCGCCAATTTGCGTCCGATTTCAAAACTCTTGGTCTCATTCAAAAGCTTATAAGTCAAAGAAACTTTGAACATGATTTAAAAGAAACTTTTTCAAAAAAAATCGTATGTAAACTTAACCCAAAATTGCCAAATTTTCTGAGAGCGGTAATATAACCCATTAGAATTAAAGAATTAAAATTAAACTATAGATGACGAAGATATCACCAAATCTCTTTTCCATGTTTTACGAAAGTGACCCCGAACTTTTGGCCGATACATCATATTGAGAAGTGGCCCCAAACTTTTGGTCGATGACATGAAGAGTTAATTTTCTTAATAACTTTTTTACTAGATATTTTAGCTAAGTTCTGTAAAAAGCAGTTGAAAGCTAATAGAAAATGGGTCATATTACCGCTTTCATCTTAAAATTTGGTCGACTTAATTTCCAGCGACACTGTCGTAAGTTTATATTCATTTTTTAGAAAATTTGGCAACTTTGTGTTAAGTTTACATACAAAATTTTATGAAAAAGTTTCTTTTCAATCATGTTCAAAGTTTCTTTGACTTATTATCTTTTGAATGAAACCTAGGGGTTTGAAATCGGACGCAAATTGGCGGAGATATGGGCTCAAAAATATGACATGTTTTTGAGGGGGTGACCCCAAACTTTTGATCGGGAGTGTAAGTCACCTTTCCGAAATAAATCACCAAGTTCTGCGGCCTATAAAGATATGAGATATGAGCTACTCGTTAACCTAGAAAATGAACTTTTATGCCGCGGAAGGCTAGAAATTCATACCAGCTACACAACAAGATTCGCACACAGTAAATTGGCCAACAAATTAATAAATTTAATAGTTTTTTGTTGTCGGCTCGAATTCAATTAGTTTTACAATAATTTCCACAATTCGCACTTGCATTTCTTCATGCCCACCGCTCAAGTTATAATCTTATTGTTAACATTCCACGTAGATTTCAACTCATGACGTTCTTGACTGGTATCGTCATTCTTCGGGTTGTCATCGTCCTTGCTCAGCATAGCAGTGGTGCCCGAACACCTTTATTAGAATCTCATTGGCGGACACCGTCTTCAGCAAGAGGCTGTACAGACTGAATGGAACTTAACACTATAAAAGGGACACACGGGGCTTAGCGTGGTTCGAAAAATCGTTTCTGCTCCACACCCCTTATTCAATTCGTAACCAGATTCTAAGCCTTCTCCCAAAAAATGAGCTGATTTGGTTGAGAATTGAGAGTGCACAAGCTCTTCAAAGTTTGTATAGGAATTACTATGGGAAAACGACGTTTTTCATTCAATTGACCAAAGCATTTCCCCAAGTGCCCTAGTGCCCTAGTTGACCCTCGGAACTTCTAGGCTACTCCATGGGCTACTCTATCAGCTACAACTTTAGGGAATGTCCACAAATTACGTCACGCTTTTAGAGGAGGGGGGGGGGGGGTTCATTAAAGTGTGACAACCCACACAAAAATTTCAGATGTCTCATACAAAAAGTGTGACATAGGGAGGAGGGGGGGTTGACAATGGACAATTTTTGCGTGACGTAATTTATGGACACTCCCTTACCGAGACCACATTGAAATCGGACGCCCTATTAATTAGTTATCGAATTTTATCCAGAATGAAAATCCTTGATCATGATGTTTACACTGTTCGATAGGCATCACTGCAATATGCCATGATCCAAGGTAGCCATGATTTATGTGTGCTATCTTTGGCGCCATGTGCAGCAATGTTGCCTGCTGGGAAGCTGAACAAGCACTGTTAAAGTTTCTTCAATTGGATAAAAATTGATAACTCATTAATGAGGCGTCCGATTTGAATGTGGTCTTCAGCAAAGTTATAGCTGATAGAGTTGCTTAGGAGTTCCAACGGGCAACTAACACACTAGGGCACTTGGGGAAATGCTACGGTCAATTGAATGAAAACACGCCGTTTTCACATAGTAATTCCCATACAAACTTTGAAGAGCATGTGCACTCTCAATTTTCAACCAAATTAGCTCAATTTTTGGGAGAAGGCATCTAATCTGGTGGAGCAAAACCGATTTTTTGAACCACCTTAAAGGGCATGCACTAGTGGATACGGAGACGAAACTATTCTCACGGAAAGTTTCATCGCCCGGAACGAGAATCGAATCCTCACACCAAAGCATGGTGCGACTAGCAGCTTGATACAATAACCGTAGGGCTACGAGGCTTTAAAATTTATAAGAAAATACATACAGGAATATCCGGCAGAATTTCTTATGAAATTTTTTCGTGAATTTCTGCTGGAATGTTTTCCGGCTTTCCGTAAGAATCTTTATAAGAATCTTTGAGAAGGCATTTCTAAAGGAATCCTTGAAGGATTTTCTAAGATTTTCTTAAGAAATCCTAGGAGCAATTTCTGAAAGAGAAATGTCTTGAAGGAATATCTAAAGAAATGTGAATAATTCTTAAGGAATTTTCTAAATAATCTTTTGTAGAATTTCCAAAGAAATATTTGGAGAAAATTCTTTAGAAAGTTTCTAAGAAAATTTTGAAGGACTTCTGAATTTAGGATTCTTAATGTAACCATGATTCACAATCTAAAAAAACCCACGGAGAACACTGATATATGTTGCCCTTTACTGGCATTTACCAGATTTGCGGGTATGTCATAAACATACAGAAAAACTTGTAGTTAGAAGGCGCAGAATGTTGCCAATTGTCAAATTGAGAGATGAATTTGTGGAAAAAATCGCGTTCTGATGGGGTTCGAACCCACGACTCCGTATTCGCTAGACCGGCGCTTTAACCAACTAAGCCACATAACAGGTAATGATTCTGCGTAATATAAAGCCAAGCTGAACCTGAGCCCACACCATGAACATTCCTTTTTTCACGAACCATCTTCTTTCGGATTAGATGCCAATCCACAACACACCCGTGAATATGTCCAATACAAAAAAAATTAACACCAGCAAACAGACTATTTGATGGCTAGCTATGCGGAGTGCAAGAGTAAGTCTCGGTTTCAAATAAAAACAATTCGCTCTCACTTGTAGTTATTGGCAACTAAGGCGGGTGTGTTGTGGATTGGCATCTAAGCCGAAAGAGAGATGGTTCGTGAAAAAAGGAATGTTCATGGTGTGGGCTCGGGTTTAGTTTGGCTTTCTATTACGCTGAATCATTACCTATTATGTAGCTTAGTTTGTTAAAGTTCCGGTCTAGCAAATACGGAGTCACGGGTTGGAATCCACCAGAACGGGATTTTTATTTTCACAAATTCATCTCTCAATTTGACAATTAACATTCTGTGCCTTCTAACTTCAAGTTTTTCTGAGTGTTTCTGAGAAAGTTCATGGAAAGTTTTCTGGATGAATCGACAATCACGAAACGTGACGCGAGATAAGACACGACGTTTTGTGATTGTCGTGTTTGTTCTTACGTTAGCACTAAGTACACAAATTGAAAGTCAAATTCTGGATGAATGCTTTGAAAAATCCTGGAAAAATCTCTATGGAAAAAAATCTGAAGAAATTCGTAGATGAATTTCTAGAACAATCTGTGCCAGATTTTTTTGAAAGGAATTTTGGAAATATTTTCTAAAGGAACCAATGCAACATTTTTGGAAGATATCCTAGCAAGACTTTCTGAATGAGTTCTTGGAGAAATTGCTAGAGGGCATTCTAAAGTATAAAGTAATCCCTAGAAGATTTTGGGAAAGATTTTCTGACTGAATTTGTTTAGGATTTCTTGGATAGTTTTCAAAGTGAAGAATTTCTGGAGAAAAAATTGAAGGAACTTTTGAAATATTTTCTGAAAAACTCTGGAAATCATGCAAGATGCTCTTAAACAAATCTTTGTGAAATTTGTAGAATAGGATTAATTTCTGCACAAATCCTTGAATAAAATATCCAGTCGGACGGAAATGTCGCGGTTTCCCATATGTTGCAGAATATTTGATGCAGTATTTATGCGGATACTACGGGGTCAGCTTTAAGCATCTCAGCTGATATATGATCGAGCCCTGGGGCCCTGTTCGATTTCATGCTACAGATGGCTATTTCTATCTCTTGCACTGATGAAGCTTCGGTGTTGACACGGGTAAAGCGTTGAACCCTTGGCGGATCATGCTGAGGTGTTGATGGCGTGGCCGATACTTGAAAAAGGTTTCCAAAGTGCTAGAACCAGCGTTTCAACTGGTCAGCCGGGTCGATCAGTAACTGTCCAGGCGTTTCTTTCACGGGCATCGTAGCATTCATCTTAGTCCCACTCAAGGTCCCACGAAGGCTACGTGAGACATCGTAGAGAAGACGGATGTCGCCTGTGTTCGCGGCTTTCTCGTCTTCGTCGGCTAGGGTGTCCGTCTACGCTCTTTTGTCCCGCCTACATGAGCATTTCACTTCCTTCTCGAATAGCGCTGATGGGCAACGGCTTCGGCTCCTCGTGTTTTCGCTCGCTCTATCTCAGCTTTGGCGTTCTTTCGCTCCTCTATCTTCCTCCAGGTATCATCTGTGATCCACTGCGTAGCTCAGCCAATTTATTCTCGACGGTGGCGCTCCATTGATCTTCTACGCTTCCACCTACTGGAATATCCGCAGCATGGTTCTTTAGCTCCTCGAAGGACTTTTTCACCGCAGCGTTTTCCAGTCGGCGCCCGATTTGCTCCTCATGTCGATGGACCCTAGCAATGCGCAGCCGGCTCTCGCTGATTAGGAGATGATGAACGGACGCAATATCGGCGCTATCAGGATCTTGTCGATTACGATGAGGAACAGTAGCGGTAATCTCACTCCAACAACGACCCGGTTGGGATCGAAGGCACGGTTGTGCAGTACCTTGCACGAAAATGCCCTGTACTGTCCTTTAATGAGGCCGATGATTTTCTCAGGGACACCTTTGCGCCTAAGTACTTCACTCATGTTTTTGTGACTAAGACGGTCGAAGGCTTTTTCGTAATAAAGGAGCATCAGGTAGAGAGATTCTTGGAATTCATTGATTTGCTCCAAGATGATACGGAGCGTGACAATATGGTCCACACAGGATCGTCCGGCACGGAATTCTGCTTGCTGCTGCCGAAGAGTTGCGTGAATCTTCTCCTGTATCCGGTTAAGGATCACTTTGCAGAGGACTTTGAGAACGATACACAGCAACATGATACCCCGCCAATTATTGCATACAGTCAGGCCGCCCTTTTCGGGTACCTTTACTAAGACGCCTTGCATCCAGTTGACCGGAAATGTCACGGTTTCCCATATGTTGCAGAATAATTGATGCAGCAGTTTTGCAGATTTGCCACTTATTCCAATGCAATGGTTATTGTTTACCTGGGTATATTTGAGACTCATCGTCAGTCCGACAAATTGAGCGAATTTCTTGAATATGGTACCTCGGTTGTAGAGTCCAACTCGTCGCATCACATCATCCAGGGTGATGTTAAATAGCATACATGTGATAGTAAAACACCTTGTTGGTTTAACTGACAAAATTCATATGAACTGGACAGTTCTCCTGAAATTCTCACGCTGTTTTGCACATCTTCTACCATTGCCGTTTTCAGAATTAGTCTGGGAAGCATCTTAAGCTGTTCTCATCTAAAGTTTTCCACGGCTCTGTGTGGTTTAGGGTCAAGTGGGGTAAAATGCAATTTTTCAAACTTTCATCGATTTCAATGATAATTAGCCTCATTTGTTAGGCTTTCAAAGTGGTAACAGCAACTAGACAATATTTGCTCGATACTTCAGCAAATCTATTCACTAAATAATTGCATTTTCATCGATTTTTAGATTTTAAAAACTGATTCGTAAAACGGAAGTGGTGCAAAACGGACATCTGCTACCCCACTTCATGAAAACATTCAAAAATTACGACCATCAGTTTTCGGTCATTTTCGACTCCTCCCCCCCCCCCCCCCTCTGGCCCGCTTTTTTCGTATACTCAATAAATGGAGTGTTACCTCCCTTTCCGCAAAACGATGATCGTGTAATATTTGGATGACCCCTAACATGGAAAAGCGTAGACAACAACAACCATGCGTCTTCATTAGGTTGTCCCAAAATTGCACATGGTCGAAAAGCTTGGGGGCTCACCCTGCAAATGATAGCTAAGGGTGTTAGAAACAAACTTTTGTATGAAGGCGACTTTCAGAAATGACGTTTAGAGGTCGCCCCAGCGAGATTTTTGAAAAATGGCCATTTTTCTTAATAAATTTCATACAAATATTTTTTACCGTACAAAAACTGGCAATACCCACTATTTTTATATTTTTTACAGCTTGATATAGATCCAAACTACTTGGGAAAAATAATTAACGACATGTTTTGCAGGTAACTTTTTGATACTGAATTTTTGAATATACTAAAATTTGTCATTTTTTGATATACTTTGCATTTTACCCATCATAAAAAGTATCTGAATTTAATGCTAATTTAAAACAATTTCCATAAAAAGATCGGAAATTTTACGAGGAAAAACTTTGCCGAAGACAGCATTGCGTTTTTTCTATCCGTTTTAGAGTTATTCACGATTTACTAATTGGTGAAATTTGGATTTTTAGGTATTTAAAAAAAAATCACAAAAGAACTGCCCAAAAACACATACAAAGTAAAAAATCATGTATGCTCAACAAGTTTTTGTCTTGATTGTGTTTAGGAATTATGGTGGCATCAATCATTGAATTTTTGTTTCCGTTGACAAATCCATTTTCTTTGATACAGAAAGGTACCTACTAGCGAGAAACTTTATCATTAGGTACCATTTTGAGGTACCTCAGTAGGCCATGGCATTTTTAACGGTTATGTACTGACAATGGTTTATACGAGCATAATACACAATCAAATGCACGGCACATTTTCTATACCATTTAGAAGGTGATACATTCCGCAGCACATGCTGATTTTATTGTTCAATGATGTTGTTCTAAATGTTCAAAGACATGAATAAAACGTTCTAGTAGTCCCTATCATTTTGATCAACATATAGGACGATATAAACGACGTCACTTGTATATGTCCAAAACTGGTAAACAATAATAGCCTACTTTGTTTTATTGTATGCCGTGTATGTGTTATGGTAATCAAATTGTTCTAACCTTGGATAACATTACGTTAACTCACTGGTTCATCTCATCCCACCCGTTTCAATTTGCTTCGGTGTATCTTATTTTCGGTGTTGATAAGATAGTTCATATCAGTAGGTGTAAAAAAGACATGCCCTGCTTTTCAGAATGTATAGAATTGGAACTTAGTATCTAAAAATTGGTATTTTTACGTAAGATGTTCGTAATCGCGATTTGAATTTAACATGGATCTATGTATTCGCACTTTGCCATTGTTTCCTGGGCTGTTTCACTGGTCCAGGACTCATACGTCTTCATGTAGAGAAATAATTGAGAATATCGACAGGAAAGTAAGATAAACGCGAGAATATGGCTCAACATTTTGTGGAGAATATCTTCAAAAAATCAGTAGGCTGTACGAAGCTTGTCAAGAGAGCTAGCTGTTTAAGAAATCTTTGCTAGTTAATTTCTATATAAAGGGATTGAATAACAAAAAATAAAAATCAAATAATGATGTCACCATAATTACATAACACAATCAGGACAAAAACTTGTTGAGCATACGTGATTTTTTACTTTGTATGTGTTTTTGGGAAGTTCTTATGTGACATTTTTAGAAAAATACCTAAAAATTCAAATTTCACCAAATAGAAAATTGTGAATAACTCTAAAACGGATAGAAAAAACGCCATGCTGTCTTCGGCAAAGTTTTTCCTCATAAAATTTCCGATCTTTATATGGAAATTGTTCTAAATTAGCATACGGTTCAGATACGTTTTATGATGGATAAAAGGCACAGCATATCAAAAAATGACAAATTTTAGTATATTCAAAAATTCAGTATCAAAAAGTTACCTGCAAAACATGTCGTTAATTATTTTTCCCAAGTAGTTTGGATCTATATAAAGCTGCAAAAAATATAAAAATAGTGGGTATTGCCAATTTTTGTACGGTAAAAAATATTTGTATGAAATTTATTATGAAAAATGGCCATTTTTTAAAAATCTCGCCGGGGCGACCTCTAAACGTCATTTCTGAAAGTTGCCGTCATACAAAAGTTTGTTTCTAACACCCTTAGCTATCATTTGCAGAGTGAGCCCCCAAGCTTTTTGATCATGTGCAATTTTTGGGACAACCTAGTCTCCATGTGTGCCTCAATCTCGTTGGAAACACTTGGCTGGTAATAAAATCGCCAGAAAACCTTAATTGCAAGCACGAAAAACCGGAAGTTACCAATTTTCATTGGGAAATCAAAAGATTTTTCTTGGGTTTGGTGGCCTGGCTTCTAGAAGAATGTTCAATGTAAACATATCTTGACACCATTTACCTATAGTAATGATCAAGTCCCATTTAGGAATGATTTCATGAGTTGGGCCTTTTTACCCCATCTTGGCATTTTGGGTTTTGTTCCCCTATACTATCGTAAGGCGCCTTGACGTTGAATGATGCGTTGAGACCCAGTAGTAGCTTTGCACCACTTTGCATAAAAAATGTTATGCGTACTTTTTGTTGTTGTCCTACACTGCATGTAGCGCGCCAATCGCTACCGAACAAAGACATCCTCCACATTGAAGAACCACTTAGGCCCAAATGGATAACACAAAAATCTTAATCAATCCCAGTGACATAAAGAGCCTCCGCCGTACCGTCCGTATCTCGCGAATCGAAACGGCTGATGGGCCGACGCGACCGACGACGGGCCGTGCCACCGTGCCGCAAGATGATGAAACAATTCAGTACAATCGCGTACGTAGTGAAGTAAAGTCGGTGCCATCCTCATTGCCAACCCATACCTCCAAAACTCAAGCCACAACCGCCACCCGCCGTCGTGATCCATCAGCATCAGCATCTTTTGTGTGACGAATGTGCGGATCTTTTGTGTGACGAACGACGACGACGACGACGACGACGACGACGACGACGACGCGGAGAGACCTCTACGACGCGATTAGGGGCTGTTTAAAACCACGTAGGCCAAATTTTGGCCATCTCAGACCACCTGCCTCCCTCTCCCCTTTGGAAATTTGTATGGAGCGTAGACTTTGCCCACACCGCCCCCCACCCCCCAAAAGTCTACGTGGTTTATGAATGGTCCCTTAACCATTGCTTGCACTTTGCTGGTAGAAGGCACAGCAGCTGCAACAGAAGTAGCAGCAGCAGCAGCAGTGCACTTCTATGGCTTAGTTGAATAGTGGGAGTGATCCGAAAAGAAAAACAATGTCATAGTTTTTCTAACAGTAGGTATAGGATGCAGGACGATTTGAGCAGAAGGTCCTGAGTACACTTCACTAATAACTCAACTGATTTTCATACTGATGAAATGCATTTTTGTTCAAGGCTCGTTGATGTACTGTTCTAGCTATGTACAAAAAATTAAGTCAGCTGGAATAAAATTGGCTGAGTTATGAGCAGAGATCACCAAAATAGTACCCTTTGACCAAAATACCGAACAATAAAAACAAATGAGAGATAGATAAGCATAACATGAATTATGGGCTCCAGTATCTTGTTCTTATCCATTGTGCATAGCCAACAATCGCAAGCTTTGAAGGCAGATTGACGACGCAAACAAAACTTCTTTTCATAAACGATGATGGCACTTCTCTCGTACTTAAACATTACGTCCGGGTGTATTCGCGGTTCCTTTCAGGTTGGCGTCTAAGTCATTTATTACCTACCTATATAACATTCGGAGAACGAGAGAAACTTCGATTCCGTCGCCATCATCGCAGCGACTTCGATGCACGAGAGACGAGAAACCGTCTCACGAGTATGTATACGAATACGAAAGCGTCTACTGACTCTGCAGCACTACCATAAACGACCTCATCAGGTGTAGGAGTCGGATGGATTGTGGACGATGGTATCCGTTTTTTTTTTGTTTCAAAACAGATGATTCTTACTATATCAAAACCGTACACTGAAGACCCTTTTGTCAGAGACAGGAATGTCTATGTTCTAAATAAACAACACATTTCGACTCATAGTTTGGTAATGCTAATCATCGTTATAGGTACATGCCAAGATGAAATATCAAATTCCATCGCTAGGCGGCGCTACAGAGCAAACAAATTTTACATTTCATATCACTCAGGATTCTGATTATTTAAAAAGATCATGTTTTCTACAAAAGTTATTGGGTAGAATAGGCTAGGTATCTCTTTTGATGATGTCACAAATTCATAAGTTTATTTTTTTTAAATGACAATCAACAGACACGTCTCCGAATTCACGCGAGTTTGAACATTTACTTCGCATTTCTGTAGAATGCTCGGACTTTCCTCTTGATACCTCTTATTAGATTCAGCACAACTTTCTCCGTGTGGAGCGGACCTGGTGTGGTGGTTAGAACACAAGACTATCACGCCGAGGACCTGGGATCGAATCCCACTCTCGACATACTCACAAAATGTGGGTTCATCCTTCGGAAGGGAAGTAAATCGTGGGTCCCGAGATGAACTAGCCTAGGGCTAAAAAAGACAACAAAAAAAAATTTCTCCGTAACCTTTCGTTGTGTCGCAGACCAAATTTTCTTGAAGCAATCAGCAAAGCTTGCTTCCCTTCCATCTTTCTTGAGATGCCGCTTAGTTATTGTTCAGTATCTTTCCACAGGACGCAAATCGCCTTTTTCCGTCTTGAGCATCTCTAGTGTAGAAGAAGCGTAATAAGCGGATTAGAGATGGTCGGGTTTCGGGTTTTCAAACCCGAAACCCGACCCGAACCCGAACCCGACGGGTACGGGTCGGGTTCGGGCTTGGAAATTTGAAAAAAGCTCGGGTACGGGTCGGGTCCGGGTTTAAACAATTTCAAAATTTTCGGGTACGGGTCGGGTCGGGTTTGAATAATGTCGGGTTCAAGTCGGGTTTAGAACCAATGTATATAAATCAGTATTCAGAAAAATGCTTTATTTGTTGTATCCATTACATTTAATGATTATTATTTAACTCGGGTTTCGGTCGGGTTTATTGGCAAAAAAAAAATTCGGGTTCGGGTCGGGTTCGGGTTTGATCGACGAAAATTTTTCGGGTTCGGGTCGGGTCCGGGTTTGACGGAACAAATAATTCTCGGGTACGGGTCGGGTCCGGGTTTTGAAATTGAAAATTGTTCGGGTACGGGTCGGGTTCGGGTCTGTAAAATCTGAAGCCCGACCATCTCTAAAGCGGATGCCAGATCCGGCCAAAACAATGGAGGATTGTATGTTTTCGGAAGATGGGTAGAAGTCGTTTTCTGCTGCATCCCTTTCTGTTATTTTCACCGTTGATTGTTCCCGTTGTGAAATACGAAGAACTTTTTGACCCACATGAACAATTGGCTTGCCACACCAAAAACTTTTTCCCATTTTTTTCGGTTCTGAGGTACCCTATATCAACTGGCATATCTGTCCCCTACTCAGCGTTGAAAAATTACGGTCCCGGAAGTGTATTAGTATGTCAATTCTCTAAACGAAAACTTTTTGGAACACCATTTGTGCAGAATTAAGAGCTAGTAGCTAAGCTAATCCCACCCATCGCTCGAAATTTCTCACCTTTTTCCGTTTTCTTTGAGTGTGTTGCCAAAGTGAACGATGTTTTTACATACTGAGCAAAAATTCACAATTTTTTGTTTAGTTTGAACTCTAAACTAGTGGTAAACAAATGTCCACTTTCTTCAAGGCGAAACTGGAAGCATTTCCTCACTTTTTGGTTTTTGATTTTTTATTAAATAACGAAGCAATATTTTCAAAACGGTTTTCGTACACATGTAGAGTATGGATCAAGGTATACCGCATTTAGTTCACTACTGGACTGCGAACTGCGACATTATAAGTGCGAAAACGTAAATAAAAGTGCGCGATTGCATCAAATCAGGTTGATGTCTTCGGCGCACTATTTCTTCAATCTATGGAGAACAAGTGCTCTGAAGACACCGAGTTGATTTGATGCAATCGCGCACTTTTATTAGCGTTTTCGCACTCGTGAAAACTAGTGCGATAGTCCAGTGGTGAACTAAATGCGCTATATCTTCTGATTTTTTTTGTGGTGGGAAATGTTTTTCGTTTTTGCAGAAACTATTTTTGAACAAAATTTCACAAAAAAATGGTTTCTGAAAAAATGGAAAACATTTTCCACACCAAAAAATAAAAATCAAAAGATACTGATCCATACTCTACATGTGTACGAAACCCGATTTTAAAAATATTGCTTCGTTATTTAATAAAAAATCAAAAACCAAAAAAATGAGGAAATGCTTCCAGTTTCGCCTTAAGTTAAAGGTTTTCTTCAGGATTTTCGGTAATTTATATTGAGGAATTGCACAAATAAAAATAAATATTATGCTTCTCAAGAAAAATCAGAATATGGCGATTATCTGCCGTTTTGCATACTTGGTTCGCCATTTCAAATCTAGCGTTAGTTATGAGAAGGGCCTATGAAAAATGCACATGATACAGGTCGGACTCGATTATCCGGAGACTCGATTATCCGGAATTCGATTATCCGGAATTTTAGACTCGATTATCCGGAGTATTTTTATTACGATATTTTTCTTTATTTCAATGATAAAATTTGACATAATCAAGTATTATAACATAGTGCTGACACGATTTTGGAAGCCCCCGATTCCGTTTCCCTCCGATTTTGTCGGCTTTTTGACCCGATTATGCCTCTTTTAACGATAAAATTAATATGTTTAACACTCAGCATCAACATTTTACATTTACAGTGTTGATAATTTTTGGCGTTATATACAAATTACGTAACAAAAAAGTATCGCGTTATATTTGAAAAGGGCCAAACAATTTCATATATCTTCTCAGCGAGAAAACGCTAAATGTTGCATTTGTTTTCGAAACATGCCGTGAATCATCCAGGAAATTTTCGAAGAATGATTGTTGGCATTTCTTCAGATTGTGTTTCTGGGATTTCTCCAGATTATCGTTCAAGGGAAAACCTTTCAGAGATTTATTTCCTTTTGCTTGGTATTCCTCCAAGAATTCCTCATGAGACCCCTTTGGTAATTTCTGCTGAGGTTCCTCAAGCAATTCCTGCTGGAATTCTGCCAGATATTTCCTTAGGAGATTTTACGAAAAAAATCCGGGCATTTCTTGACGGGATTCCATCAGCATTCTGGAATTCTTCCATGGATCTTCAAAAAATTGTATCTCGAAAACGATTTGTCCGATCGTTTTGGTGTCTTCGGCGAAGCTTTAGACAATTGTTGGTGCTATATGGAGAAAATATGCACGGTAAAAAAAAGTTTGGTTTTTGTGTTTTGAACTAAAATATAGATTTTCCCTTAAAAGTTACATGACAATAATTTTTTAATTATCCTTATGTTATAGCTGACTGAAAATGCTATCTAGTGCACCAACAATTGTCTAAAACTTCGCCGAAGACACCAAACCGATCGGACAAACCGTTTTCGAGATATCATTTTTTGAAGATATCATGTGCATTTATCATAGGCCCTTGTCATAAGTAAGGCTAGATTCAAAATGACTAACCAAGTATGAAAAACGGCGTTATTCTTCCCCAAAAACTTGTATGCAAGGTTTCATGCAAATCAAAAAATACAAAAAATAAAAACTGGAAAAAATTTTCACTTGTTCGTGGAATCGCTGTATTGCTGTTAATCACTAATACATTCAAAAACATCTGTCACTTTGTGAAACCCACGTGCTTTTTTTAGTTTGAACATATTTTCTTTTGTTTTGCCTTGCAAGTTTCACTGCGGCTATCTGCCTTGCGAGCGTACGAACGCCACCGGACTCTAATAAAAGATAACCGCGACAAAAATAATCCGTTTTGGAGGAACATTTTAACATTTATAAATATCTGAACAAATAGTTGCAGTCTTTCTCAAAAGAATCTCAACATATCACACACACCTTCCACGTAGACAGTAATGTGAAGTTCCTAGGGGTAAGACAGATCTAATGAGAGAAAATCTGTGTTCGAAGTGTTGTTCAGAATTCCTCTCAGTTCCTCAGATTTTCTCCCATTCACACCAAAGTATGACTTGGCATCAATTTCAAACTGCAAAGTGTTGCGTGTGCTAAATGAAAAGTTTTGCAGTTTTGAGGATGTCTTTCAACAAATTTTGTCGATCATCGATAAAGAGTTACTAAAAATTTCTCAGAGTTGCTCTCGTCTGCATAGTGTCTTGCCCCTAGTGAAGTTGTTCCGTAGCTTTTTAGGGTAGACTCCCCAGGCTGGTACTGTGTGACGAGACATGTATTAGGTATCGAAAAATATGCTACGAGGAGGGGAGTGAAAAAACGGCCAAAAATGCTACGTCATTTATGGACGCTCCCTTATGATAATACATAATCAAATAGAGAGACGTTTCTTGCCCTACTTTTTTTTCTTGCTCCACATTTTTTTTCGTGAAGTGTTATTTTGTGGGGGACCCTTAAATGTGGGGGCCCAGGGCCTTGCCCCCCTGCCCCCATTAAATCCGACACTGCTCAAAGTATGTAAAGATTCAAAAATTAAAAAATATATATTTTCAACCACGCCCAATAAAAATGTCAAAAAATGAGTAAGTATGTACTCTTGGACCATATATTGTGGTTTTAATCAAAAATATAGATAGGTCTTTAGGAGCCTATTGTTGTTTTTCAATGTCAAGTATTATCAGGATTCAGGAGCAAACATCGACGGAAAGATTATGGGGTCATATTCAATGAGAAAGGCAGTATCACTACTAAGGTGGATTAATATTTCTTTTCAAACAATCGATGATTATAGGGTATGTGTGCCATCAATAATCTCATGTTCCCATATTCATTCTATTCGAAAACAAGCAATTACGGCACCGATTGTTTCCGTTCTTTCTGTTTTCATGGGTGCTCACTTCTAACAAAAAAAAATACAAAAATAAGAAACAAAACATAAGTGCTTCAATCCTTTGTTTTTCGAAGGATGAAAATGGGAGCCACATGCTTAATAAGGGAACCAACACCCTGTTTTCGGAACAACATTTTAATTGTTATTTTTTGCATGAAAAATGCGTTTTTATCTAGGTGCATTTGTTTTATTAACTTGGCGTAATCCAAGTTCATCTCGGGTCTCACGGCTTTACTTCCCTTCAGTTGGAAGATCTCAAACTTTTGTGAGTTTGTCGTGAGTCGGATTTGATACTAGGCGTTCACACCTGGCTCGCTCCATAAACATTTTTGTTTAAACATATCTTGTTTATTAGTTTGAAGCATTTGTGTCAAACAAGCATGCATGTACGTGAATGTACCTTTACGTGTAGCAGCGAAAAACATTGCTAAAAGTGATAAAATGGATAAAATTGTCCCCGCTTTACGGTACCCAAGCAACAAGATTTCGTGTTCGCTTATAAGTTCATTGGCATTTCGAGAAGATGCGTCCTGCGTCGCGTCGCCAATAATGTTGCTGTGCAGGTGATGCGAATATTCAACCCGTTTTGGGCTCGACGATGACGGTGAGCGAAACTCTTTTCGACCTCCAGTTCTTCCGCAATTGTGTGTAGGCTACATGATGTGACGTTGATGGGGGGGGGGGGCACTCTAGGTGTAGACTGTCAGACGCCTTGTCCGGTTCGGTACATATAGTAATATAATTTATGATCGCACACGGTTCAGCATGGCGAACTTTTGAATGGTTGATTTTATGGATTTCACAAGTGAATTCTACACGTTTACGTATGAAGCGGAATCGCAAAGTATAAAACACAGAGAACGAATTCGCGTTGCTAGTTCGCGGAAGTACGGTACAATACAAACAGCTTCCCAATTAGGGCAATTAGGCGATAATGAAGCCATCTAGGGCACATCTGTGTGGAAATGTTTGAAGCTGTGAACGGAAAATTACGCGCCACTCGTTCAATTAGGGGAAATTTGGCGCTGTTGCCGATTGTTGACTCCCAAGGGATTCCCATAGCGAATGACAGTACGGTAATTGGTTGTTTTGCCGCATCGATTTCCCCGGATGGTGTTTTTTTCCTCGTGATCCTCTCTTATCACTCTTCTATAGCATTAGAAGTGTTGAGTTCGAAAACAATTAGTGACAAGAAATGAAGAAATGAAAATGATACAAAATCTACTTGAAAGTGGATTGAATCGTTAACCACTTTCTACTCTAGGTGACACTGTAACGTAGATATGTAGATATTTTACGCCAGAAAGTGCTGTAGCACTAAAAAGTACAGTTTTCAAAACTTTATGTACCTAAATTCCATTGATTCCTTTACCATTGTTGCCGGGACTTGTCTTTTCGAATTCTCGTTGGCCAGAAATTATGATTACTACACTATCAGATGAATCTCACATGAACAACCTCTCGGGATGAACCAGCCTCGGGCTGAATTTCCCCATCATAAAAAAAATAATAATAATAACTGAAAAACTTCTTTCTAAAAAGAACAAAAAATATATTGAAAGAGCTTATTTCAGCAAGTATTGTTTGAGAATTTTGTTATAAAACAGTATAATCCTTTTTTTCTGAGGAAGTTGTTAATTATTTTTGCCCAGGCACTTCAAATTCTGCAATAAAGCATCGGGTCCCACCAATATTCGTGCTAAGCATCTCTGAGTGTTTGCTGGACTTAACATACTTAATAAATACCGTGAATTTGTTTCAGTCCAAGGAATTGGAATGAAGAAGATTTGATGATTCTGACGTTTCAGAACCCTACTCAGTGACAAGGGGGGTCACGGATCAAAACATTCGCACGTGGCTGCAATACGCATGATTTGTGGTGGTAGGTATTTTAGACACAGCTTTACGCCAATATTTTGGATACTTCCAATTGTTTTTGCCATAAGTGTCCAAAAAATAATGGTGCGTTGCTGTGTCCAAAATATGTTGGTTTTGATTCCCCTTCTTCTCACAATATAATTGTCCAGCGAAGAAAGATTCCAGAAAATTGATATTTTTGAGTCGCGGGGACAACATGCCATGTTTTTTTGGGATTGCTCTACCTGTAAACAAGTTGTTGAAACACGTGCCCGGCAGATGAATAAACAACCTGAATCGTGCCCATGACTGTAAGTGGTATCTCTAACAACGTGAATTGTTTCATCGAAGAACGGTTGAATTTTCATCATATGTAGGTACTCCCCAGATAACAGCAGAAAAAAAAGAAATCTTTGCCCATTAATTTATGTACTCTTAATCGGTTTTGACGCTGCCACCTTAGCATCCGGTTGAAAGAATCAAATATCCACTGTCGGTTGTTGGGCCGCCCTATCTGCTCCGTATGCATGCGGAAAGACGGTGCGGTGAGTTGCGTTTCATTTCCCTCTCTTTGATGGGAATCATCACGCGAACGGCGTTCGAACCTCTCTCATCTCTCCAGAGTCTCGCAGCGTACGACCGACGCCCAATTTTCCGCTGCCTCTCGATGACTGCTGCTGCTGCAGCCCCTAAACAAGTTCGTTGGGTTTCCGATTCCGAGGCGTCGGAATCTCTTTGAAAGCGAAATTGTGTCACACTTTTATTTTCATTCGCGTTTCACTGCCTCTGCCTGCCTGCACAATTATTTTGCTGTTCCGACCGGGCCTGGCGGCCATCAGCAGCGTCTGGGTTGCCCACCGACGACGTCGACGACCATCACAATTCGCCACGACCATGCTGGATCGTATGGTAGTGCTGGTGCGATGATGTCTGTGGTGGATTGTATTGATGCGGTTTTTGCAGCAGACTATCTGGTTGTGTGGGATAATGTAGATCAACAGACGCCCGGACAGAAAGTCCGGGTAATGTGAGGTTAAAGACCCAGCAATGAATATCGATGACTCGCTTTGGGGACTCCACCACGGTAGCATGCTGAAGTTTAGCCAGTTTCCCGAGTGGTCCTTGTCATTTCCTTTATCCTCGGAAGGCAGGGTCGACATCATCCTGCTTCAAACTGCAGAGCAAATATCGAGAACTGATACCGCGTGCACAGTGATTCAACCTCCCGCAAGGAAGTCCCTTTCAGCCAGCACACAGAAGGACGTGCCAATATGGGGCCTCCACCTGCCCCGACCTTGCCGAGCACACTTAAATTCAGAAATTGGTCTCCGTAAACGGTTTACCGAGAATCCAACAGCTGATATCTCGGTAAACCATTACCGAGTCTCGGTAAACTTTGTCAAGATCTCGGTAAAAAGTTGGATTACCGAGGTCTCGGCAAAGTTTTAACGACATCTCGGTGAACCTTTTACCGAGATTCAGTAAAAAATATTACCGGATTCTCGGCTGTTGGATTCTCGGCAATCCGTTTGCTGAGGTCGGCGATTTAATTTAAGTGTAAGGATCCCTTTCCAATCGCGGGCTCTGATCCAACCAAGTAGACTGACACCACAACAGCAATGCTGCCAGGATGCTCCCCGCGGCCACTTAGTCGCTGTGCGGGTCGATTTCAACCGCAGGGCACCGGTTTGACTTACGTAGCCGACTCTGAACCCTTGGACCACCTTTTGTATAACGTCAGCACTAGCCATTCTCCGAGTCCACGCGGCACCTCCTCTGTAACTCCAAAACGTTGTAACTCCAAACTCATCTCAATACATCCTCTGGACAAGATTTTCCGGAGTTGTGTCCTTCCCGCATGTTGCAAGCAGGCGGTCACGCATTGTGCGAAAATGCGGTCAAACGAACAAAACGTGTTCCGCCGTTTCCTCTAAACCAGCACATGCCGGACATTCAGAAGAAACCGCAAGACCGAAACGATGTAGATATTGTCGAAAGCAACCATGGCCTGAAAGGATCCGAGTCAGGTGGAATGTTACATCCCCATGGCGCCTGTTATCTACCCTCGGGATCATCCTGTGGGTCCATCTTCCTTTGGTGGAACTATCCCACGCGCACTGCCATTCGACCATGGAGGCCAATCTGGCAGCCCTGCGTATGTCTTTTGTGCCACGCATTTCAAAGCACTCTATGTCTTCCCTGATAGGCACCATACCGGTGATGACGCAGAGAGCATCGTGTGACACGGTACGATACGCGCTCGCAACCCTCAAGCACATCACATTAGCCTACTTATGAGCACTTTCCAACTAACCACGGTAGCTTTTGGTACTTGGGCCGCCATATCCTGGTATGGACGAGGCGTCACTAGGCAGCAGAGTTTTGGACATCATTCGGGACAGTGCCACTATACTGGGGATAGACAAAATGATCGGGACAGGCAAAATTTTCCCTTCTCAAAAAATATTCAAATAGCTCTAAGTTTTTGAAAAGCGTATCAAATATTCTCAAATTTTTACTGTAAGTGGATCAACTAGTTGTGTATCAGTGGAAAAAATTTGAAAAATATCAAGTCAAATGTTTTTCAAAGCTTATTATATAAGTCATAAATGGTCAAAATTTCATTGCATTCAGTTCATTGAATCCGGAGATATAACAGCTCAAAGTTGGCTATCGGATAAATATACCTTTTTCTAGAATCTTTATACCTTCGTGCAGAATAGCCCGATCTTTTCCAAATTTTGTCCACTGATACACAACTAGTTGATCCACTTACAGTAAAAATTTGAAAATATTTGATGCACTTTTCGAAAAGTTACAGCTATTTGAATATTTTTTGAGAAGGGAAAATTTTACAGATGTAAGCAACCCCCCAAGTGTTTGACTTAGGTTTACTAGATATGATCAGTGCTGAAATTTCATTTCGTCATACCTAAATTCATTCACCTACAGCTCATTTTAGAAGCTGAACCTGAGAATATAATATATGAAAAGCTTGTGCGGCTAGACCAGTTCTGCAAGAAAGTCACGAAAAAACCGCTATTTTTTGAGTATTTAAGGTAAATGTCACGGACTACCTTTAAAAAATGCCAAATGATATTCACCGTGAATATCATTTGCATTTTTTGAAGGAAGTCCGTGACATTTACCTTAAATATTCGAAAAATTTCGTTTTTTCCGTGACTTTCTTGCAGAACTGGTCTAGCCGCACAAGTTTTTGATATATCATATTGTCAGGTTCAGCTTCTGAAATGAGCTGTAGGTGGTTGAATTAAGATATGACGAAATGAATTTTTCAACACTGGATATGATCAATAAAATTAACTTATATCCTTAGATAGGCGATTTCGAATAGTTTGACCCATTCTCACCCCCTCTAAGGGGTGAGATTGGGTCAATTTTCAATCATTTGTAGTTTAGTAAGCAATTCATATAATGTGATAATTTCTTGCCAAACTATCATTACCACATAGAAGAGTATATATACCAAATAAAAAGTTATTCCGACTTCAATTGCATTTGTTATTTAACAAACAATCTTTGAGTATCCTTTTTTGACCCATTCTCACCCCCAACGACGGTACTTCAACAATATTGATGATAGTAATAGTTTTGTCGCAAAATTCATCACTTCTGTTCCACAGTTCCGCGCGGCGATGGGTGGCAGTGTGATTGATCCGCAGCATTGTCGTATCGTGTGCGAACCAGCAGCGTCGCTCGCTAGTAGTAGGTGCTGCGCTGCGTGAATGTTGTTTTGAAAGTGAATTTGTACGGCGGCCACATGCTGCATTCCATTGCTTCTGGCTACCTATACCTGGCCATATGTATGTCTTTGCGGTTTGCTTGGCTTCGGGGGAGATACACATGCGGGTTAAGAGGGTACCTACCCCCAGTTTCGGCGACGATGATCAGGTTTCGTGACGTTGGCGTCCGGTTGACGGTATGATTTATGCAATGACGGTTCCTAGTTAGTCAATGATGGTGAATTGAGCAAGCGGTGCTGATGAAATAAAATATTCTTGGATCTGATGGGATTGAAGCACCTCACCTCATTAACAATGTCGGTTGCACAGGACTGAGACAAAAGTTCACAGCGTGTATTGTTGCTAAATGTGCTGTCTGATAATTCCGGGAACAGCTGAGCGTAACAAAGAACGTCGGGCACGCGTGAGATTGAATTTTCATGAGCATTCAGATATTCCAGGTTTGTTCATCCATGTTAGTCTGTAAGCTATTATATGGCTGGTGAATTCCTCGTTAATGAAGGCGTGTACCTTCATAAATATGAGAAAATGTATGCAGTAGCATTTCAGCTAGGGTACGACCTATCCAACGGAAATGTAAGCAGTGGATTCCTTCACATTGTCCGTTTATTAACTCCGATGTG
Organism: Aedes albopictus; assembly: GCF_035046485.1. Classification (NCBI taxonomy): domain Eukaryota; kingdom Metazoa; phylum Arthropoda; class Insecta; order Diptera; family Culicidae; genus Aedes; species Aedes albopictus. The sequence goes on along the minus strand of NC_085137.1, from coordinate 246,458,524 downwards.
CCATAAGATAGCATGGCACACATTTCCCAAATGGAGGAGAAAGTGCCCTTGAAGCCGACCAACTGATACCATTTCTCCCAGAACGTGGATAGCGCGTATTAATTATGTTTGAAATTGAAGATTCGGCCAATCTGCTTATTCTTCTTTTGTGGACTTAATGTTTCATGGTTTTCATTCCCATGGCTTTAAATTATCCCTTTAGATTTTCCATGGGCCATAGTGTAAATTCTTACTCAGAGTCCCTGTTGGCAATCGGAGACGATCCATCAAGTACCACGGGAAGCAATGGATAGAATTTGTTAAGCAAGAGCCAAAACTGACTTTTTATTACAATTGACTGACTTCAATTGGTTCAGTTAAATCCACGCCACGTATAATTTCTCATACCTTGGTCGTCATCATTTTGACATTGAACTATTTGGCTCAATTGTCTCAGATTACGCAAATGAAAAACACCCGGTTTGAAGTTGACCAGGTCATTTTTCTCTCCGTTAGTGACCTCTGCCATCATCAAGTGTTCAAACTGCTGACGACGACGACGGCATACGCACAAAGAAGTAGTGCAATGACGATGTTAAAGACCCACGCAGCATTGAAATTAATTGAACATCTAGGTGCTGGTTAGTAATTTTTTTCTCTCTTCTATTTTTCGCTACTGGTGTGCCTGCCTCCGCACCTTTTTTTTACAGTTCACAGGCCGCGGCGGCAACATTGAAGCACGTCCATCGTCGCGTCGGTCGGGTGCACCACTTGAAAACGTTTTTTGGAGCGAAAGTCGTTTTCGGCGGCCGTCTTTCGTTCGGCTGGAACTATTTCGGCCGCCAAAAGGTAGCAATTGGCTCTTGATACATACTTACCTACACATACTGATGATGGTGGTTTGACGAAAATTTTATGAGCCAAATCCGCAAACGGACGCGTTACCGCAACCGAAAAAAATAGCGATTGAGGATCTGCTCAGCTGTGTGGTTAGACGGAGGCCTGCTCCATGATTGGCGGCAATGCCTACAATGGCTACATATATTCAATTCGGTCATTTCCAACGGCTCGCTACAATACTTTGAATCTTTAAACGATGCAAATACGAGCAACTTGAATGTAAATAATTCAAATATCAAGCTTCGTTGAGTTTTCTAAATTTGGCTGCATGAGGCTTGAACGGAGCATTATCTGCTTAAAGAATCATTCGTAAAAGGAGGGTGACTTGTTCAACTTTTGCTGGAGTTTAATGACGAAATGCCTATTGGCGTAGTGCCGCGATAATTGTAAAAATCTGTATCAAAAAAAAAAGCTCGTTCTATACTGCTTTTATAACACCGATACTCTAGTTTGTGTCAACTTTGTTCGCGATTGTTTCAAAAAGGAATACATACATAAGGCTGATTGCACATAAGGCTGAATACGAAAGGTTTAACCCTTTGAAACCGGAATTTTTCCAAACGTTATTATGGAGTTTTTTCTACGTTTCTCGGTAATTTTGATGGTCAATAGCGTAAAAACGGTAGAATGTTATGCAGAATATTTTTTCTGATTATTCTAGGTCACCCAAACTATTCTTGAGTTTAGATCCTGAAGTATACGGGTATAACGGCAACTTCTTTCATTACACAAAGCTACGTTTTGTTATCTATCATATCCAGTAAGTCTACTGAAAGGTTATTAGACAATATTAGATCAGTTGGGATATCCTAGGTCATCCAAACTGTTCTTGAGTTTAGATCTTGAAGTCTACGGGTGTAACGGTAACATCGTTCATTATACAAAGCAACGATTTGTAATCTATCATGCCCAGTGAGTCTTCTAAAAGTTCAGTAGACAGTATCAGATCAGTCGGAATATCCTAGATCATCCAAACTGTTCTTGAGTTTGGATCCTGAAGTCTACGGGTGTAACGGTAACTTCTTTCATTATACAAAGCTACAATTTGTAATCTATCATATCCAGTAAGTCTTCTGAAAGTTCAATAGACAGTATCAGATAAGTCAGGATATCCTTGGTCATCCAAACTCTTCTTAATTTAAGATCTTAAAGTCTACGTGTGTAACGGTAACTTCTTTAATTAAACAAAGCTACGATTTGTATTCTATCATGTCCAGTAAGTCTTATGAAAGGTTAATAGACAATATCTTGTCCAGTAAATAAGTCTTCTGAAAGTAACAGTGGTTGTTTTTATCAACTGAGCTTTATAACAGCAAGGAAGCCCATAATATCCCAAAAATATATAACAACGCTTATTGTTCCTCTAACTACTTTGCTAAGTACAGTGAATTATATAACAGTAGTGGCAAAAGCTATTATCACAAGTGTAGACCTGAAGCAATGGTCTTCGGAGTAGTGTTGTTGATCTGGAATATCTCAAAACTATCTTGACTCATGAACGCATAGGGATTACAGATTACAGTTTAATGTTCATGAGAATAAATACTGTTACTTTCGAGAACTAAACTTCAGGATAGTTCAGTCGTCCAGACTCTCAGTATCCCTAAGGTTCATAATAATATATAGTAGACTTCAGGTTGGTCCAGCCAACGCTATTGATTTTGAAACGATACTCAGTATGACAGATATAGCTTATATTACGAGAGTAGACCTGAAGTTCTGAACTCAAAGATACTTGGCAGACCTGGAACATTCCCATTGTGTCTCTAAATGATATTTGAGATTTCAAGAGCTTCACGGATCTCAGCTATTATTTATGGTGAAAACATATAAAGTTTTTTCGATTTTCACAAAATCCGGTCAATTTGTGTGTTTTGCGGTCGACATGGACATTATTGCCAGAACATTTGGAACGGTGGCAGAGCTGTACACCCGCTTGAAACGCGAAGCAGCAAAGGTCGGACTGGTGGTGAATGCCTCAAAAACAAAGTACATGCTGGTAGGCGGAACCGAACACGACCGGATCCGTCTGGGTAGTAATGATAGATAGACGGGGATACTTTCGAGGTGGTGGAGGAATTCGTCTACCTCGGATCCTTACTGACGGCTGACAACAACGTGAGCCGTGAAATTCGAAGGCGCATCATCAGCGAAAGTCGGGCCTACTACGGGCTCCAGAAGAAACTGTGGTCGAAAAAGATTCACCCACGCACCAAATGAACCATGTACAAAACGCTAATAAGACCGGTGATCCTCTACGGGCACGAGACATGGACCATGCTTGAGAAGGACCTGCAATCACTCGGAGTTTTTGAGCGACGCGTGCTAAGGACGATCTTCGGCGGTGTGCAGGAGAACGGTGTGTGGCGGAGAAGAATGAACCACGCTCGCTGCACTTTACGGCGAACCCAGCATCCAGAAGTTGGCCAAAGCCGGAAGGATACGGTGAGTAGGGCATGTTGCAAGAATGCCGGACAACAACCCTGCAAAGTGTTTGCAACTGATCCGGTTGGCACAAGAAGGCGTGGAGCGCAGAGAGCATGATGGGCGGACCAGGTGGAGCGTGACCTGGCGAGCATTGGGCGCGATCGAGTATTGTGGCGTACTATTGTTGATTATGTCTTGTCTTAAATGTGATGTTGAACAAATAAATGTATGTACATAAAGTATTTCTTTAAGATTTGAATGACTTCATTATATAACAGTTTGGACGAACCTGGATGGCACAAAAGCAGGGGGCCAGCGAAAGGCAAAATCCACGTAGCTTACAACAAAAACACACTCAGTATAACAAATATGGCTGCTGCTACGAGTGTAGGTTTGAAGTCCTGTACTCCAAGGCAGTTTGGGCGACCTGGAATATCCCTCTAGTGTTTTTCAATGATATTTGAGATTTTAGGAGCTTCATGGATCGCAGCAGATGATGCAATATTACTATTTATGGCGAAAATACATAAAGTTTTTCTTGTAGATTTGAAGGACTTCATTATAGAACAGTTTGGACGACCCTAAATGTCCCAAAGGTTTCTAATAAGCTAGTAGACTTCAGGTTGCTCCAGTAACTGCGGTTGATTATACAACGTTACTCAGTGTAACATATATGGCTACTGTTACGAGTGTAGACCTGATGTTCTGAACTCCAAGGTAGTTTAGCTGACCTGGAATATCCCTACAGTGTCTATAAATAGCATTGTAGATGTCAAGAGCTTCACGGATCCCAGTAGGTTATGCAATGCTATTATTTTTGGCGAAAATACATAAAATTATTCTTGTAGATTTGAAGAACTTCATTTTATAACAGTTTGGACGACCATGAATGTGCCAAAAATTTCTAATAAGCTAGTAGACTTCAGATTGCTCCAGTAACTGTGGTTGATTATGCAGCGTTACTCAGTATAACAGATATGGCTACTGTTACGAGTGTAGACTTGAAGTTCTGAACTCCAAGGTAGTTTGGCTGACCTGGAATATCCCTACAGTGTCTATAAATAGCATTGTAGATGTCAAGAGCTTCACGGATCCCAGTAGGTGGTTGATTATGCAGCGTTACTCAGTATAACAGATATGGCTACTGTTACGAGTGTAGACTTGAAGTTCTGAACTCCAAGGTAGTTTGGCTAACCTGGAATATCCCTACAGTGTCTATAAATAGCATTGTAGATGTCAAGAGCTTCACGGATCCCAGTAGGTTATGCAATGCTATTATTTGTGGCGAAAATACATAAAATTATTCTTGTAGATTTGAAGAACTTCATTTTATAACAGTTTGGACGACTCTGAATGTCCCAAAAATTTCTAATAAGCTAGTAGACTTCAGATTGCTCCAGTAACTGTGGTTGATTATGCAGCGTTACTCAGTATAACAGATATGGCTACTGTTACGAGTGTAGACTTGAAGTTCTGAACTCCAAGGTAGTTTGGCTGACCTGGAATATCACTACAGTGTCTATAAATAGCATTGTAGATGTCAAGAGCTTCACGGATCCTAGTAGGTTTTGCAATGCTATTATTTGTGGCGAAAATACATAAAATTATTCTTGTAGATTTGAAGAACTTCATTTTATAACAGTTTGGACGACCCTGAATGTCCCAAAAATTTCTAATAAGCTAGTAGACTTCAGATTACTCCAGTAACTGTGGTTGATTATGCAGCGTTACTCAGTATAACAGATATGGCTACTGTTACGAGTGTAGACTTGAAGTTCTGAACTCCAAGGTAGTTTGGCTGACCTGGAATATCCCTACAGTGTCTCTGAATGACATTTGAGATTTCAAGAGCTTCGCAGATCCCAGTAGATTATGCAATATTACGATTTATGGCGAAAACACATAAAGTTTTTCTTGTAGAATTGAAGGACTTCATTATAGAACAGTTTGGACGACCCTGAATGTCCCAAAGGTTTCTAATACTCTAGTAGACTTCAGGTTGCTCCAGTAACTGCGGTTGATTATACAACGTTACTCAGTATAACAAATATGGCTACTGTTACGAGTGTAGACCTGAAGTTCTGAACTCCAAGCTAGTTTGGCTGACCTGGAATATCCCTATAGTGTCTATGAATGATTTTGTAGATGTCAATAGCTTTACGGATCCCAAAAGGTTAAGCAATGCTATTATTTGTGGCGATAATGCATATTCTTGTAGAATTGAAGGACTTCACTATAGGACAGTTTGGAACACTTAGAACATCCCAGGATATAAAAAAAACCTTTTGATATTCTTAACGAATGCTAAATGAATGCATATAAAGGTGACTCACATCCACGCTCAACTTTTAGAACAACTGGTATGTCAATTATTTCGTTTTTCCTAATTTCATGGTGTTCTAGGTTTTCAATGGAGCCCCAAATACAAATATTCCCATTTTTCCCTAATAGAAGACTCAATTTGCAACAACTTTGCCGAAAACAGTATTCTGTTTTATCGAATGGGTGAATTTATACAGCCGTTTTTATGTTGGGGTCATATGATCGCTCCGGCTCCAAAGGGATAGGACGCAAACCCTTAGGAAACTGGCGATCATTTGTCAATTTAACGAGGATCGGTCTGAACTTGTTGGTAGACCGGTCTGAACTTGTTGGTAGACCATAAGTATATAATATTGAAAAGTATGAATAAGTGCAGAACGGGTAAATGGAAACATATGCGCATATAACCTATATCATTATATTGATCGTTTGCGTTAGATCACCCGCGTTTTGCAGATTATATTTATTAAGAACAAAAAAAAAATCCATAATAAGGGTCAAATTACCCAACGTTACCCATCCGATCATCGTTAACCTTGATGTACGGTACATCTCTGTGTGGTGTGTATGTTTTCATTTCATGAACTAGCATTTCTTCGCTTCCAAGGCCTTGGATGAGGTTCAAGTGTTTTTATTGGACTATTGAAACGAACGAATGAGTTCTACGCCATGGTTGTTCAACCATCACAAGCAACTCATCCCAACAGCCTATGAAGTGTGCGGTAACTCTATTATAGTAACATTCAATGTTCGCTAATTGATTGAACTTAATCCATCCAGAACAAAAAAGCATTGAAGCATTGCTTGACCCTCATTCAGCCTCTCAATCTTAACGCAATTATGAAGCAATTAGAGATCCGCAAGCTCAGTGTCATCTCGCTGGATTGTTCATCGGTGTCGTCACGTTGCCGTTTTGTGCCGTTGTCTGTATTGTTTTTTAATTATTTTCTAAATCCGGCTCTCGGCTCCCGACTCCTGACGGTGCGGTTAGCTCTGTGCCATTCTACGTCCCTGCAAGTTATCGATTCTTAATCTCGTACACCTGAGTGCTCCATTCAGCAGCCATTTATGTATAAAGTTGTTTACCTACACTCACACGATTTACATGTCAATTGAATAATTACAATAAATTTTTCATCGCGTCATCCCTCCTGTCGCCGAAAGGGGTCTCTCTATCAATTGAATTGATTCGTATATTACTCGACTCTCGAATGGAATCGTGTCGGGCGTGTGCTCGCTCGTGTGATTTGAATGGCTCTGCCCTCGCCCGCACCCGCGTGTCGGTTGGTCCTCATTCGCCCCCTAAGGGGGCCAATCAATCGCATTATGCATCTTGGTAATCCGCGGCAAGACAGACACATAAAACTTATTGCACATTATCCACGGCTGCCAAAGCTGATATGCCAAAAAGAGCCTTTGTGACTTTTTGCTGCGGGATGATTCGATCGACCCAACCCGAGGTTACAGGCCATCATCGCGATGGAAGATTGCGATGACCGATCAATGGATACGTCTTGACCGGCAACGTGGAGTGCCTTTTATGGGGCATATGACATCAAGAAAGTGTTGCACAACTGAGCGTAGATTGAAAACGGATATTAAATCGACGAGTGCCGGATGATGAATGAACTGGGAGAGGGTTGCATGTTTGACCATTCGCGAAATTGCGGTTCCGAGATGAGATAAGCATTCTGGGATGAGCTTAATGTTTCTTTGAATCTTTAGTATTTGGTAGTAATAAGAGGTAAAATACTATGTGTGGTTCTCACAAGCAAGGCAAGCAACATCTTCCACAGCCGGTCATCCATCAGCAGCAGCAATAATAACTCCCTTACCAAGGATCTATCTTGGACAAGAAATTGTCAGACCCCAATGACTCCTTCACAGCTAATGAATTGAAGGCATACATCTAAGAATCCAAAAATATGAAAGTTCCACGTATCGAAACATCCTTGGAACTCAGGAACTACCTCCAGTTCTTCCAATATCTGGCCTGACCTAGCTGCGTTTCTGACAAATAGCTTGACAAGACGGTATCTAAAGGTAACATCTTGCTAAAGACCAACAACCATATGTCGACCTTGTACCAAAAGAATAAACTTGCTCTTTACAAACAGATTTTTGGGGTAGTCGAATTCAGTCACAAAACAACAAGAGCTACTCAGAATAAACAATTTTTCGTTTTCAAGCGCTACTGCCGCAAAACAAAACAAATGTATGAAAGTGCCAGCTCAAGGACTGCCGAATGGTCGGATATTTATTTGTACCGGAAAACCATTCTCTAAGCTCGGTCACTGTTGAATCAGGTCTGTATAAAAGCAGGTCGAGAAATTCGCCGACCATTCCAAGTAGATGGACTTTGAAGGAAAGGTTCGAAACTAGCAAAATTAATAACACCCATGTGTACTTCAATTGGCTACCATCAAATTAGATCTAGTTCCGAAATGGGGTTGGCTAATTCTAGGCTTCTATCTCCGCCTTCAAGTCTGCCTGCATGCAAATTTGCTCCGTCATCGCGCGGAGTGCCACCAACAGCAACAAATCCGAGACGGAAGTAAGCTAGAAGAAATCAGAAGCTCAAAATCTACAAACCCGCGAACTGCGATGGCAGCATCAAGCTGAGTAATCGACGCATGACAGTGACGAGATCTGACACCAACCCCCGTCATGATCGATCGTAGCACTCCATGACAAGTGTTTTGCTTTTTTGCTCCGTTGCGTTCTATAGATCTCATTCGGCTTATGGAGTTCAACTCGGTCTGGTAATTCCGTCCGTCTGTCTGTCCTAAGCCCGCTAAGCCACTTTTCCAACAGCAATGTCGCTAAGTTTGTAGTGCGTTGCGGGCACGGTGCGTGTAAATTTTTCGATTAATCATAACCACCAAGGTGAGAAGCATATCAAGCGCTTGAATCAATATAGCGATACATTTTATTGTTATTAGTCACTATGGCAACGGATTTTGCGACGTGTCGTTAGAAGTCGCTGGCATGCATGCCCAGGTATGCCGTTGTTACGGGCAGACTATCGTAGTTGGCCAAGCACTTGACGTATCACCTGGCAACAAGTTGACCTGTACCGGTGAGACAGACAACCCGACGACCGACAGTAGTTCCACTGCACGAGGCAAAGGTGATCGATTCTGGTCCTCTCATTTTTGCGTGCATTCGTGACCTCATTCTGTTCTTTTTAGTAATATTTATTGGCCTCACTTGATATTAATTGGACGGGACCTTTCACAAGCATAGGCAAGGCAGGAGCCCTCTCGACGAGTGCAACATAAATCTCCAGCCGATGGCAGTACAATGCCTTTAAGGTCATAACTCCATTGACATGGTTGTAGGTATTTTTGCCAAGTGAAGTGATTCAACGGCTCGTTAATTTTTTGATTTCACATAATCGCTTTATAAAAGACGCTGAGTTATGTAGAACAGGTGACAACAGAAGACCCCCTTTTCCATCTGTTTTTATTTACATTTATACAGATAAGGGAAGACCTATTCATTACGTCCATCGATTTTTCGGGATTTATATACCCTCTCCCCCCCACTCTAGCAGGCTGTTTTGCTATACCAAATAAACGTTCTGTCATACTTTTTTAGGCCCCTCTCCCCCATCTTTTCATTTATTTAGTTCAACATCAAATTCATAAATCAATAATTTGCGCCATAATACTCGATTTGCAGCTGCAGCTCTCCAGCGTCGGTCACGCCCAACGCTCGCCAGGTCACGCTTCATCTGCTGGTCCACTCATCATGCTCTCTGCGCTTCACGCCTTTTTGTAGCAACCGGATGATTAGCAAACACCAGCTTTGCAGGGTTGTTATTCGGCATTCTTGCAACATGTCCTGCCCACCTTATCCGTGCCACTTTCGGTTCACCAGTGCAGCAAGCTCGTGGTTCATCCTTCGCCACACACCGTTCTCCTGTACGCTGCCGAAGATCGTCCTAAGCACGCGTCGCTCGAAAACTCCGAGTGCTTGTTGGTCCTCCTCAAGTATAGTCCATGTCTCGTGTCCGCAGAGGACTACCGGTCTTATAGCGTCTTGTACATATCCTGGGTAGAGGCAAAGAACAAACCAAGAACAAAATAATAACAAATTTTGCCATCATATTTCATTTTATCATCCTGATATTATTTTTGAATAACACTAAATAACTCGTTAAGAACAAAACTTGTAATCATTGCAAAATTTGTTATTTCTGAGTTATTATTAAATAAAAATGAATAACTGAATAATAACAAAATATGCAATCCCCGAGCAGAAGAAAATAACAAGTGAATAACATATTAAGGTATTTATCTTAAATACCACCATACCTTGATATGCCCTTTATTAGGTGGTAATAACCCGGGTAGAGGAAAAGAGCTCGATAATAGCATATTATGATATTGAGATCAAAATGTGATATTGGTTTGATTGATATAAGAGATAAAAGATCTCAAAATAATATCTAAAATTTACTCATGTAACATCATCATCAGATCACATTTAGATCTTGTAAGATCTAATCAATAGCAGCAAGGTATTCGTTTGATCTTGAAATATCACATTTTGATATTGTTCAGATGTTCCAGGAACATTTTTCAGATATTATATTCAGATCTTTTATCTCTTATATCAATCAAACCAATATCACGTTTTGATCGCCAGTACTTGACCTCTACCCGGGAAGAGGCAAAATAACAAAAACGAATAGGTACCAAAATTTAATATAAAAAACACCTAGAAAATAACAAGTCTTGTTTTTTCAATAATGAAAGCATTTCAAGTGCTGTATTTGTTATTTCAAAGTTATTGAATAACAAACTAATAACATTTCATGTTATTAAATGTTTCACTTGTTCGATGACTTCATCATGTATTAGCAAATCTTGTTCTTCGGTTATTTCCACAGCTAAACCAACCAATACTATATCAATACCAAACTCTGCTCAATCACTTCAGAGTGTTATTGTGATGTTCTTATAACATTTCGTAGAATAACGCAGCAATAACAATTTTAGGTATTAGAGCACATGTTGCTCTTCGCATGGTATTTGTAAGGTATGTCCTTCTGTAGGTCCATATAGCAAAATAAGTTCTTATGAGCATCCTCAGTAAAATAGCATCCCAATGGCATATATTGCAATCACAACTTGTTTTGTTATTGATGAGTTTTTTTTTTGTATTTATTTTATTTCAAATAGAATATTGATGATGAGCACATCTTGTTATTGGTTTGTTAGAAATATGAGCTTAAGAAAAACAAAAAAATTATAACTCAATTTGTTCCAGAAAAAAGTAGATAATAACTAATTTTGTTATCATAAGATCAAATCAAAGACAAAACATTTCTGAACTTACAAGACAATTTTTTTTGATCATAAGTACAAAAGTTATAATTATGATGATCTTTTTTGAAATAACTTATTTTGTACTTTTTTCCCTGTAGGGGTACACAACCACTGCGACCATTAAGGGCCTGTCCATAAACTACGTAGAATCGAAGGGGGGGACGGGGGGTCTGGCCAAAGTCTACGGTCCATACAAATTTCGAAAATTTTGTATGGAAGAAAGTCTACGGAGGGGGAGGGGGGGGGTCTGAGATTGTCAAAATTGAGTCTACGTAGTTTATGGACAGCGCCTAATTGATCTATTGTGGTAAGACCCAGTTGCTTTATGCAGTACATTAGTACACTCACTAGTATTAAGACCGTTCGCAATGCTGTTTTATTTTGTATGGCGAGTTTTAAAACTTTTAAAACTCGCCATACAAAATAAAACAGCATTGCGAACGGCCTAAGAACTAGCGATTGTTTTTTTTTATAGGCCTGCATTATACCCCAGTCTGGAATAGCTTCCAAAATGAAAGCCACTACCTTCTTGGGATTTATATTCCACCAGATATCTCGGGGATGCATGATGCATCCACCGAAATAACGTTCTCTCTTCTTAAAGAGAAAACTACACTCACAAAGTAGATGTTCCGAGGTTTCAGAGTTGAAACCACAGAACCAACATTCTTCTGATTGAATCTTCTTGAGCTTCAATAGAAAGTGTCGAGATGGGCAGTGCCCGGTTAACAATCCTGTGTAGGGGGACTGGGGGTAAGATGCCCACGTTAAGGAAGAATCCATTTTTAACCACGAAACACTTCATAATACACACTTTTTTGGCACTAACATGAAGCACCAACATGTTTCCTTACAAATAGAAGAAACCATAACCCAGTTTTATGTTTTACTACTGAAAAATTGAAATTTGAAAAAAAGGTTGATTTTAAGATTTTTAGTTTCAATGCGGGGTAAAACGCGCCACTAGCTAACGCCAGGATGCCAAATTGTGTACACATACTTGCGCGCTTGGTTTATTGTCAACTGTTATTGTTCGTGAATGGTATACACTCATTGTATAATTACACAGCGTATCAAAAATTCGCTTTTGGTCTGTCTCAAGAGCAAACTAATGTGTCTCCGAAGGATTTTGGACCGCTGAATCCGAATCCGGGCTCAGATTTGCTCTAACACGTCACGCAAAATATGCGATTTTTGGCTTTTTTGACTGCAATCCATTGAGCTAGGACATATATTTTTTTTAAGTAATCAAAAGGTTAATTGATCAATTAACATCTAAATTAACGACCCATGCAAAATATTTCGTTTTACCAAATCGAATTTGATAGGTTTAAGCGATTTATGTTAGGTACGATATTTCCCATGCAAGTCACCTTCCAAAAGTTGCATGCAAGTTTTCATACTAACATAAAATGCTAAAATCTATCAAATTTGATTTGGTAAAACGAAATATTTTGCATGAGTCGTTAATTTAAATGTTAATTGACCAATTAACCTTTTGATTGCTTAAAAAAAATATTTCCAAGCTTAATGGCTTGCAGTTAAAAAAGCCCAAAATCGCATATTTTGCCCTATAAATTGAGGTATAGCTCAAAATTGTGACGTGTTTGAGCAAATCTGAGCCCGGATTCGAATTCAGCGGCCCAAAATCTGCCAGAGACACATAAGTTTGCTCTTGAGACAAAAAAATGTTGCGCTGTGTTATGGATCACCTGTAATTATGGGTCAATTCCATTTAAACGTCATAGTGAGCTGTTTTATCATTAATTACTACAAAACGACACCTGGATGTGTGATTAATGAACTTATTCATAGTAAAAATGTGTTGTTGCTTGGTTCCAACTTGTGTTCTACATAATTTATGCCAGAATTTGGATCTAAATGGCTATTTTAATGTAAATAACTAGGGGTGGGCATTTTACCCCACATATGCCTCAGAAGTTTGGACCCCTGTTAAAAAGTTATAAGGACCAAATTCGATACTTTTTCCGCTTCGTACACAAACAATGGGAGTGTACAAAACAGTTTATGGGGATAGCGAGAAAAAAAATCTTTTTAATGATGTAAAAAAGTGCAGCAATTTGACAGGCTAAAATTACATCAAAAGTAACCAAAATCTTTTTTTGAAGTTTTTGTACATTTTTTTTTAGTAAAAATATGTAAACTCAAATGTAAAGAAACATTTTTATTCTTATTTTAACGATTGCAGTTGAAAAAAGTGCTGAAAATAACGTGGTTTGCCTAAAACAAGGGTGGCGCAACTTGCCCCCTATGGGCGTTATGGCCTCAGTTCTCCTACACACTTAATTCGCGTTTACTAAGTTTCAGTAGTGTGTTCGTGTTTTTCACGCTTGGCACGATGAATCTCTTTGACTGGGATATTCCAGGTGCAGTATGCCAGTTTGCTCCTACGCTCTGTTTCACCCAATTTTTTAGCTCCATCGATAGAGCACTTGATAATACTCCACAGAAGGGTTCCGGTCCATACAAGGCACCCAGAGATCCCTCCCTAGCTAGCTGGTCCGCAATTTCGTTGCCTGCAATTCCACAATGACCTGGTACCCAGAATAATTTTACAGTATTCCTTCCAGCCAGTTCCTTCAGTAGTGTAATGCACTCCCATACTAGCTTAGAATAACATTCAAATGTGCAGACTGCCTTTAAAGCTGCCTGACTGTCTGAAAAGATATAGATATTCGCATGTCTATATTTTCTTTTAAGACAGATGGCAGCGCATTCCAAAATAGCTTGAATTTCAGCTTGGAACACCGTTGGCCATTTACCCATTGGTATGGCGAGTTTAGTCCTGGGTCCATATACTCCAGCCCCAGTTCTATCACTCATTTTCGATCCATCCGTATAGAATACAATAGATCCTGGTCGAACCGTTGGTCCTCCTGATTCCCATACGCTCCGATCATCAATCGAAACTTTGTATGGTATATCTAAGATGAATTTTGGTTCCATCCAGTCTTCATTTTGTATTACTAGTGGATTTACAGTAACATTGGTTAAGATTTCCAAACGTCCTGTTAGATCGCCTTCTAAGATGTTCTTATATCTTTTAAACTTCATGGCATTTTTCTTCGCCTCTAGTTGCACAAATTGGTGCAAGGGTAGCAGATGCATTAAGGCATCTAGTGTTGAACCAGGAGTACTTCGAATAGCTCCTGTTATTGACAATGTTGCTAAACGTTGAAGTTTAGCCAGCACTCATTGGGCTGTTTTGGTTTTAGGCCACCAGACTAGAGAGGCATAAGAGACTTTGGGTCTAAAAACTGCCAGGTAGATCCAATGAACTATCCTGGGTTTTAGCCCCCACTTTCCCCCGATCACTCTCCGACAGGCCCAAAGAGCAGCTGTTGCCTTATTTACTACATGCTCTAGATGTTCACTCCAGTTCAGTTTTTTTTTATCTAGTATGACTCCTAAATATTTCACCCTGGAGGAGAATGTCAACTGTACCCCATCCAAGGACGGTGCCTTTATATTGACATTTCTTTTTCTTGTAAAAATTACAAGAGTAGTTTTTGAGGGATTTACGTTTAGTCCCTCTCCTTTACACCAGGCAAGAGTGTAGTTTAACGCTATTTGCATTCTGTTTGATAGCGTTTCATCATGCTTCCCTCTTACCACTATCACGATATCATCTGCATAACCAATGACTTCGAATCCCATTGCCACTAAACTATTAAGCAAGTCATCAACAACTAAAGACCACAGCAATGGTGAAAGTACACCTCCTTGGGGACAGCCCTTAGACGTTACTTTAATGGTTGATTCGCCCAGTCTGGAGACAATACATCGATTTCTCAGCGCTGCAGTGATCCAGTCAACGATTGAGCCATGAAAGCCCCGTTTATTCATAGCTGATCTTATTTTGCACTTACTTTGTTCTCAATAACTCGATAATAACTTATTCAGTTATTCTGTATTTTGAAATATTTTGTCCTTGGTTTGTTCTTATAAGGATGAAATTAGTTATTATTGAGTTATTTTCCGGTACAAAGTGAGTTATTATTTTTGTTCTTTTAGCTCTTATTCCAAACAAACCAATAACAAATTTTGCCATTGAGCTATTCATTTGTAATGGCAAAATTTGATCTTTGTTAGTTATTTTCTTCTACCCGGGATGGTGCGGGGGTGAATCTTTTTTGATCGTTTCTTCTGGAGCCCATAGTAAGCACGACTACCACTGATGTGCCTTCGTATTTCACGGCTCATGTAATGGTCAGCCGTTAACAAGGAACCGAGGTTGACGAATTCTTCTACCACCTTGATAGTATTCCTATCTATCGTAACATTGCTGCCAAGGCTTGTCCTGTCTCACTCTGTCCCACCTACCAACAAGTACTTTGTTTTAGCCGCATTTACCACCAGTCAGTCCAACCTTTGCTGCTTCAAGTTTCAGGCGGGTGTACACGCAAAGTTCTGCCACCGTTCCAAATGTTCTAGCATCTGGCCGGATTTCGTGAAGATCGTACCCCGTCTGTGGAGCCTTGCACGTCGCAAAACACCTTCTAGGGCGATGTTGTCGCAGTTCCCTTCGAGATTCGAATGAACAAGATAGTTCACCCAAAATCCTTACGCTGTTTTGCACACCGTCCATCGTAGCTCTTATCAGTCTGCTAAGCTTCGCTTGTTCTCGTCCATGATTTTCCATAGCTCTGTACGGTCGTATGCCGCTTTGAAGTCGATGAACAATTTGCAGTACGGTTAAGATCTGGTCCATTGTCGACCGGTCGTCAATGAAACCAGCTTGGCAATTTCCCACGTACTCATTTACTTTAGGTGGAAGGTGATCTGGGATAGCACTTTGTAGGCGGCATTCGAAATGGTGATCGCTCGAAAGTTCTCATACATTAACTTGTCGGCTTTCTCGTGGATGGGACAGATTATCCCTTCCTTCCACTCCTTCGGTAGCTGTTCGGTTTCCCAGATCTTGACTACTAAATAACCGGTGCAGACAAGTGGGCAACTTTTCCGGGGTTTCCGAGCTGGTGTTCGTTCGTTTCCGTCCTCTGCTGCACCAACATAGTCATTTCCTCCGCTGTCTTGATTCCCGTGCCTACATTCTCTGCGCCATTCAGGTGCGCGTCGAAGTGCTACCATCACTTTTCGATCATCACGGCACGAAGCCTTTGCGGGATGCGTTGAGCTTCTGGTAGAATTTTCGTGTTTCTTGTGAACGCCGACGCAGCAATTCCATTTCCTCGCACCCCGCTTCTTCCAGGCGGCGCTTTTTCACCCGGAAGAGACGGATCTGCTGCTTCCGCTTCTGTCTGTATAGCTCCACATTCTGTCGGGTTCCTTGCTGTAGCATTACCGCCCGCGCTGCGTCCTCCTCCAGAACCGCTCTGCAGTCCTCGTCGAACCACTCCTTTCGTCGCCTCTGCATATCACCCATCACGATGAAAGTTGTTCCCAGCTCCGTGTGTATGATTACGACCGCAGCTCTTGTAGATGGTATGATTACTTCTCAACGTTCGCACCATGGATCCTGTCCAACACACCTCCTGCAGCGCTACGATTATTCAGTAGATCGACGAGTATGCGGGTCTTCCCAATGAAGTTGAGAGATCAGCAGTTCCACGCACCGAGTTCCCAGCAAGACCTTTTTGTGCACTGGTCTCGTTACAGTTGATCTCGGTTCGGATTTTTCTGTTGATGTTTTTCCGTTACAATGTTTTTTTACGGCTGGCTCGTAAGATCGGACACCACTTTTCGGAGGACCATAGTTTACAGTTGAGTTTGGAGTCCTTCCCTGCCACTTGGATGACGATCAGCCGCCCCTAACATGGGCATCACACGCTGTTGTGAGCCGCTGCTCTCGGAGAACAGACGCTTAGGTTTGCAAAAGCAAACTCTCCCCCCCCCTCTCTGTCAGCCTACCACCATAGTACCCACCGGGGTTGATTACCCGATCTTCCAAAATGTTGCTCGCAGCCAGGCCGGTGCTCCGTGTGGCTAGGAGTTTCTGGACAATGTCAAGTGATCTCAGAGGGATCTGTATATCGCGAGTTACCAAGCCAATTCCGTGCCGTGGGACACTGAATAAATCCTCACCGGGGTACCTGGTCTAGTTTTTAACATTTTTTTGCGTCTGAATCGAGTTCTTTGTGTGAGTAGATGTCAAAGATTAAAATAGGTTATTTGTATTTATTAGTCTTGAATCAGCCTAAACCTAGGTAATGAAAATATGCATTTATAAGACGAACCAATTCATGATAAATGACGATCATTTATAATTTTGTCGTTAAAGTTATCGTACGTTGGAGCAATCCGCACTTTTGATAGCTGAATTATGCAAATTTACTCTATCGATCTCGAATTAAGCAATGCCATGCATCGGTGGAATATTTTTACAGTTAATAACACCTGCCATTTCATGGGTTAGCCACTCTCTGTCTCAGTGCTGTGATAGTCGATGGACAATTTTGACCCTCTCACTGATCGCACCGTGCATTCACCATTGCAGTTAATCGCAGCGTTGCCCCCAATAATGTCTGAAAGGTGTCCCGTCTGATCAATCGAATTAGCTCTGTGGAACATTGTGCTGGGGCGCACCGCAATCGAATGGACGACACGATAGACGCAATTCAATACAGCCAGCAGTTAGCTCAGCAGCAGTGCGGTGGTTGGCGATTGCTGGTGAGTGGGAGATCGTACCCCGGTCAATTTCTGTCACGGTGATGGTGGCGACTTGACCGTGACCTCCAATTCGACATTTCAAATCTCCCAAGTGCGTTGCTTTTCAAACTCTACCTATCGCTCTAAGAACGTGGTGTAGACTGTAGAGACTAGCTATTTTGGACAAAGCGATATTTTGCTTGAGGTCTTACGGGTGAGATCTCTCAGCAGGGGGCGAGACGAAGTCAAGTGACCGCAGACCACACACCAGCACCAGCAGAACTAATTCATGGTTCAAGTTAGGCATTAGATGTGCTAACTTATGAGCTGTGGTCCTCGGGACAAATTACATCACACTGTAAAGTTAACTGAATGGCTTCCATTAGTTGACTTTGATTAGTCATATATTACAGAACGACATTGGGACAAATTACATCACACTGTAAAGTTAACTGAATGGCTTCCATTAGTTGACTTTGATTAGTCATATATTACAGAACGACATTGGGTTTATTGGGTTTCTAAGAAGAGATCATTAGGGAAGTCGGGTTAAACTTTGAAGTAATCTTTAATTTGTAAGCGATTCTGATTAAGCTTCACTTGTTCTTGTGCCTATGTAACAATTTGTTCCGTCTCACCAAGCTAACGGCTTAAGCGCCACCTTCTGACCGAAGGACCGTTATCTCTGTTAATAACCCGGAATGAGAGCTCCTGCTCAGGGCAGGCCAACAGTTTAGTAGGAACTTCAAAATCACAACCTAGACCCAACCGACGCGACTCCCAATTAACCAAACTATAAAAAAAATAAATCAATGGAAATGGAAATAAAAGATATTACTATTGTCGAAATGCTTTCCAATACTGATCGGTAGCGATCGGATCAATTAAAAGCTCGATCAAACTCACGTATGGCATTTAAACATCGACTACGGTCTGGTAAAGTTTATTAACTAAACTCGAAGTCATTGATTTCAATGCAACATTTGCGAAATTTAGAAAAAAAATTCAATAAATTTAGTGAGTTTTACAATTTTGTTATTCTAGGAATTCCAAGTTTTCAATTCCAGACAATCAGATAAACCTGGCTACTGACCAGGTGACGTCACCATCTATCTCTCTAACTGTCGTTCAAAAATCAATTCGAGCAATTTTCCTAGTACGTTGCGCAACAGTACAATTAAAAGGTCTGACCTTATCAATCGGCGCAGGCTGCTCCCACGTCGGACGAAATCGAGCACTTTCTTGAGGAAGCACTAATCTTCGACGAACCAACCAACGAGACGATGGTGTTGAGGCTGGCCTACTCGTGCGTTGTTCAGAAACGAAAAAGGGGTAGATACGTCCCCAGCACTGGTGGAGCTGAATTCGAGCACTGGTTGCGTAGCCCGAAACCACACGCGACGAGATCGGCTTGCTTGACGGTCCTCTTTCACCACACTGGAGCACGTGTTCGTCGTCCAAAACGGTTGCTCGAGATTTCAACTTCGGTTGTAGTCCTTGCTTCCGACCAGGAAAATCCACCCTGGATAAGCAGCCCACGTTGGATGGGCGGCAGCCAGCTTACCTGATAATCGATCACCACTATTCACACTTTCCAAATTTTCTAAGCTTTTTTCAAAAGCTATTCTCTCGAACTCACCAAAATTACTCTAAACTGTTCGAATTTAGTTTAGAAAAATCACAGTAAGCCTTAGGCACGTTTTCAAAAGCACTTTCAAATTTATCGACGATATGCGTCTTCACTATCGAAATACTCCACCAGAAATCAACGATCATCGCGTTGCGAATCGGATTGAGCTCCAACTAATGCGCAATTACTACCTTTTATAAGCTAGAGTGCTATTGTTCTTTTGAAATCAGTTTTGGAAAGAGTCGCGGTGATTTTCCATTGGAGACGAATTATCGGTGTTGAAAATTTTCCTATTTGGAAATTTCCATCGATTTCCTTTTTTTAATCTCATTTGGTTAATTTGCCTACATGTATGCAACTTTCCATTGATTGCTCGAACACGAAAACGATGAAAGCTTCTCATGCCGAAATATTACAAAGTTGTTTGCGGTCTCACATATAGGTGGCTTACCGTCGCTATACTTTTTCTACACACAAAATAAAATTAACACATACACGGGCAAATATATTAAGGTTACACCTAAAAATTGTAAGTGGGTTTGAAATGTGGATCTGGTTGAGAGATACTAGAGGTTATTTTGCATAGATTATAAAACCAAAAGCAAGAATAAATTCGTTTTAATTGAAATTTTAATAAACATAACCTGTCCAACGTTGATTATCTTCAGATATACGCATCAACACCCGGAAATATATTTAATTCGTTCCCTAACCATACTGTTCGGTGTAAATAACCCATCGTTGGCAGTACGTATTAACAAATGATCGCCAATTACCGCGTCAAGACATGGACCATAATTTCGAGTGTCCGAAAAGAGCGGTCTTCAAAAGGTAGAGGTAGTACCGAATCAAGTTTATTGTTATTATTATATACGCGCAATAATAAGCAGATCCCCAACTCAGATAAGACCCTTCGTGATCTGAAATGTGTTTCTTCATTGAATCTTTTTCTTACGAAATCTAGAGATGTTACGGTATGATGGGAATCATTTTGCACTTGTGTAAAACTCACTTGTAGAAGCTACATTTTTACGTCGTTAATGAACCGATTAGGTTTAAATTTCAGTTTTATCATCCTGTTGTTTAGCTCTCTCCCACAGCAAATTTGACGTTTAATGAGGTCCCCATTTTTCGAAGGAGTGAGGAAGATAGCACATAACGGTGCAAAGGCTAATAGTTTACTAGCTGTCCCGGCAAACGTCGTACTGCCCGTCTAGTGTTTTTTACATACAATTTTTTATTACCTACTTCATGAATGAATGACTTGCTTGATATTGTTGTTGAGGCTGCGCTGCCATGAGCCTCTGGGTCTGCCTCTGCTGTGATGACCTGCTGGGGTCCATTCTAACGCTAGCTTGCAGATTTCGTTTCGGCCCCTGCGTAGAGTGTGGCCGACCCACCTCCACTTTCGCTCCCGAATTTCTGTCGCTATCGGCTTTAGATGACATCGACGATGGAGCTCCACGTTGGAGGCCACCATGCACGAATTATATACCGCAGGTATCTATTGATGAAGACCAGCAGCCGTTGAGTGTTCTCCACTGATACACACCAGGTTTCACTGGCGTATAGCAGCACAGATTATACGTTCGGATTTTGGTGCGTCGACATAGGGTATCGCGCCACTTGGGCGGTGGCTTCTATATTCGTCTGTTTTCCACTATAACTCAGTCAATTTTGAACCAATTGACTTGAAATGTTGTGCACGGATAGATACTATACCTATCTCACCACATTCCAAAAATTGTGTCAATTGGTTCAAATTTGATTGAGTTATAGTGGAAATCAGACGAATATAGAAGCCACCGCCCAAGTAGCGCGATTCCCTACATTTCTTAAACTCGCAAAAGCAGCCCTCGCCTTCTTGATCCGTGCACCTATGTCGATCTTGGTGCCGCGATCGGCCGCCATTGGTTCACGGTCAATCGCACCAACCAGGATCTCGTCGATTACGATGAGGAACAGTAGCGGTGATAGTATATCCTTGCCTCACTCCAGCAACGACCCGGATGGGATCGGTCAGAACACCGTCGTGCCGTACTCTGCACAAAAATGCTGTGTACTGTGCTTCAATGAGGCCGATGTTTTTCTCAGGGACACCCTTGCGCCTGAGAGCTTCCCACATGTTTCCGTGATTGAAACGGTCGAAAGCTTTTTCGTAATCAATGAACACTAGGTAGAGAAACTCTTGGAATTCATTGATTTGCTCCAAGATGATACGGAACGTGACAACATGGTCCACACAGGATCATCCGGCAAGGAATCCTGCTTGCTGCCGTCGGAGAGTTGCGTCAATCTTCTCCTGTATCCGGTTAAGGATCACTTTGTAAAGCACTTTGAGAACGATACACAGTAACATGATGCCCCGCCAATTATCGCATACAGTCAGGTCACCCTTTTTGGGTACCTTTACTAAGACGCCTTGCATTCAGTCGGCCGGAAATGTCGCGGTTTCCCATATGTTGCAGAATAATTGATGCAGTAGTTGCGCGGATACTACGGGGTTAGCTTTGAACATCTCAGCTGATATGCGATCGACCCCTGGGGCTCGGTTCGATTTCATGCTACGGATGGCTGTTTCTATCTCCTGCACTGATGGAGCTTCGGTGTTGACACGGGTAATGCGTCGAACTCTTGGCGGATCATGCTGAGGTGTTGATGGCGTGACCGACACTTGAAAAAGGTTTCCAAAGTGCTCGAACCAGCGTTTCAGCTGGTCAGCCGGGTCGGTCAGTAACTGTCCAGACGTGTCTCTCACGGGCATCGTAGCATTCATCTTGGTCCCAATAAGGCGACGTGAGACATCGTAGAGGAGACAGATGTCGCCTGTGTTTGCGGCTTTCTCGCCTTCGTCGGCTAGGGAGTTCGCCCACGCTCTTTTGTCCCGTCTACATGAGCGTTTCACTTCCTTCTCGAGAGCCGAATAGCGCTACGGCTTTGGTTCCTCGTGTTTTCGCTCGATCTATCGCGGCTTTGGCGTTCCTTCGCTCCTCTATCTTCCTCCAGGTATCATCTGGGATCAACTGCTTTCTTCGGGTGCGTAGCTCACCCAAATTATTCTCGCCGGTGGCGATGAAGGCGTTCTTGATGGCGCTCCATTGATCTTCTACGCTTCCACCATCTGGAATATTCGCAGCACGGTTCTCTAGCTCCTCGACGAAGGACCTTTTCACCGCAGCGTCTTCCAGTCGGCGCGTGTTGAACCGGCGCTCGATTTTCTCCTCCTGTCGCTAGATCCTGGCAATGCGCAGTCGGATCTCGCCGATTAGGAGATGATGTTCGGACGCAATGTCGGCGCTACGTTTGTTCCGCACATCAAGAAGGCTCCGTCTCCATTTTCGGATGATGCAGATGTGGTCGATTTGATTTTCCGTGACGCCAGCACGGGAAACCCATGTCACTTTGTGCACTGGTCGATGAGGAAAGAGCGATCCTCCAATCACCATGTCATTGTTGCCACAAAACTCTGGAAACAGCTCTCCATTTTCGCTCATTTCTCCGAGACCATGGCGTCCCATGACGTGCTCATAGTCCGAGTTGTTGGAACCAACCTTCGCGTTGAAGTCGCCCATGAGGATTTTGATATCACCTTTCGGAGTCTTGTTCACGACAGCATTCAGTTGACTGTAAAAGTTCTCTTCATCTTGCAATTCGGCAGCATCGGTTGGCACGTAACATTGGATCATGGTAAGGTTTCGAACCCGTGTTCTGAATCTGGCTTCAATTATCCTCTCATAAAACTTCATGAGCGCCGCGTGGGCATGAGCGCTGAGCAGGAAACCAACTCCACGGTGGCGAGGAGCGTGTTCACCTCGTAGGCCAGAGTATAGCAGAATTTGACCCGACGCCGATCTGTGTTCTCCAAAGTTCGGCCAACGGACTTCGCTCAGTCCTAGGATCTCAAGCTTCATACGGCATGCCTCATTGGCCACTTGTGCCAGTTTACCCTGCTGGGGTAGGCCTAATACATTCCAAGTTCCAATTCTTGTCCATCGCGCTAAAAGTCGTTGCCGTTGAACCAGTTCGTAATCTTTCATTTTCGGTTTCAGTAACGTTTTTTGAGTTTCGGAGACTGTAGGTTGTTGGCTAAAGGTCCCCTATCCACCGTGGCTGCCACCTTAGGTATAGCTTCCGATGGAGGAACATTTCATACTCAGCCGCTGGATGCCAGAACAGACGCTGTTTGAGCCGCACCTACTTGGTGAACAGACGCTCGAGACGTATCTCCTCAATCTAGCTGAAGTCAGAAGGACTACAGTGCCCAGGCTGCACTACCAGCTAAGCACACAACTCTAACTGGCGGTCTTTGTCATCGCATGACCCGTGGAAGCATGAGGTATGAACTTGTGAGGACCAGAGCTATGTTGGACGCTCTCCTTTTCGATCCATCGTTTTGCAGCCGACAAGCACTTACCGGGCGTAATTGAAGGACGTAAGATCTTACAATGTCGCATTGCAGTGCAAAATATGAATTTTACCCAGCAGTGAACACCAACAGGTAAATTAAAAAGTATTAGACCATATTTTTTTTACTTATTCGTTTATTTGGAAGGCTTGGGCGCCACATGGGCATAACTGAGCCGAAATCTTTTGCTTTTACATTGATTTCACATTATTTTTAACTGCCTTAACCCTCTAATACCCAAATTTTTGATTTTGATCTAAATATCATTTTTCGTCATCTAAAATCGATTTAAACATGTTTTGGAAGATAATTCTTTTTAATTCTCGATTCCGTGAATTTTAGTTTTTGATTTTTCTAATTTTTATTTTTGAACATCCCCAAAGTTTTATATTTTTCCTGGAAGCCTATTTGGGGTACGGATTTTTTGAGATGAAAACATTTTGAGATATTATGATTGTTGTTGAAATATTTTTATTTTAAATTTTTTTCATAGAAAATTTTATTTTCCGTGTAATTTTAAAGAAAATAATTTTAGAGTGTATTCGATTCCCTTAAACTATAAAACTAGGACAGAATGATTTGGGAAAAATTTAAAATATGTTAATTGCAGTGATTAAATGCAAAATAAACAATGACTTCTAGAAGGTGCCTTAAACATAAATTTTTCAATGATTTTTCAAAAATGTAAATACGCTTTAAAATACACCAAAAACCATTTTGAGATATACAAAACAGTCCTAGATATCAGCCAAAAATATAAAAATTTTGATTTTCCACGAAACAAAAATTACAAAAATGCTCAAACTATACCCCGTCTAAAGGCGGTATTGGGTATTAGAGGGTTAATACTATGTTAGTTTGGGAAGCCGAAATACTCGCGGTTGTTTCGAGGTTAAGGACTGAAAAAAAAAATAGAATAAAATTGGGAAGGAGGGATTTATGGGTTTAAAACTAAATTATTTGCTAACTTATACTAAAACATTGATGGGACAATTGTCCATATCTGTAACGGAACCAAAAAGAAAGGACTTCATCGGTAGACAACGACAAGAAGAGGACAAACGGAAGGGGGTGACGACAGACAGGGGCAAACAACAAAATCATAAGGCGGACAACGAAAACAAGGAACGTACTACATCAAACTCTGACATCGACACGTTTCAAAAACTGGTACCGTCAAATGGGGTAACTTGCAACACCTTTCGACTTTGAAGCAATATCATTGAAAATCTAAACATTTGCAACATCCTGTGAAGCATCGTGTACGCTAATTACCCCGAGTAGAATACTATGCAGCACTTGGTTTACCAAAATACGTTGCCACCTAATCAGGAGGTGCGAAGTACATGCTTGTTGCAAGTTTCCCCATCTGTGGGGTAACTTGCAACATAGGGCATGAAGCTAAGTTAGCTATCATTAAACAGCACTAACATTCTAGTATTAAGTCGTATTGTTAATTTTTGATGTTATGCATGAAACATACCATGAAAAGATGCACACTAACCAATTGACATATAATTTTTCATAAAAGGATTGATAGTTATTGCAAGCAAGAGTATATCGTTTAGCAACAGGTCTCACCTCCCTCAAACACAAAATATGTATGATTCTCGTGACATTACAAAATGTCAACAATGATTATTGTCATTTCTTGAAAAGGTAGAGTGAGTCATCTTCAAGTAGTTTTCAGTTTGAAGTGGTGTTTGGTAATTTCAGCTAAATTAACTTGATTGAAACACACCTATTCTACTTTGTAAATTTCAAACTCGCTAATTTGGGTATTAAACTGAAATAATTTACTTCATCCAGGTTCAGAATTGATATTAGTGATTGCTTTACTGCGTTCATAAACAAAAATTGAACTTTTAACATGATGAAACATGAATGAAACTTCAAAATGTGGTATTTCCTAACAATGTTTGAAGGTCACGTGCAAACAAAATGTAAAAAATGAATGGTCATTTGAAAATGAACGCGTTACGTAATCAATAAATGATCCATTTTGGTTATTTCTGTCAAGTATATCGTGAAATGAAGATAAATAATAGAAGGTTTCGTCAAATTCAACTGTTGCAAGTTACCCCATAGTGGTTGTCGAATATAATAATGATTTTTTGCATTACTTAGTCGATAAGTTTATTAAGCTTTTATGAGTTAGCTAAGCTTACTATTAGGTACCCTAACTGCAAGCAAAAACATCAGACTTATCGCACTTACCATAAGGGAGAGGTCAAGCACGATTTTCATACTTGTTTTTATGGCATAAAATGAGCAATCCGTTTTAACAGTGTAGCTAAACCATAAACAAAGAAACAAAACTAATTTTTATACTAAATCGATCTTTGATACACATAATCTCTATAACCGAAATAGTAGGGCATACTAGTTTTTATTATTATTAGAAAATGCTTCACATTTAGTGTATGTCATCGTGTTGCAAGTTACACCGCTGTTGCAAGTAACCCCGTTTGACGGTAAATGAGATTCATGTATTCCAAATCAAGGACTGCCAACACTTCTCTAAAGGGTTTCTGTTGTTTTCCTCGGACCCGGAGAATTTCTTTCTGGGAGATTGCTTTCCGAGAGCCCAATACGGAAGGTTTGTGCGTTCAACAAATAGTGGTCTAAATCCAACTCTTTGAACCATGGCTTCTTCGACACCTGTGGAATGATGGAGTGCAACCATCTACCCATCTCTCCATTTGTGTTGCCAGCTGATCAAGGTCTCCTGACGGGCCAATGCAAAAAAATCATCGAAGGCGATTTGACGCTCGTAAATATCGCCTTCGCTAGCGCCCACCTTAGCCAGAGAGTCCGCTTTCTCATTGCCCGGAATCGAGCAATGTGAAGGGACCCAAGCTATGGTGA
Source organism: Aedes albopictus (assembly GCF_035046485.1). NCBI lineage: Eukaryota > Metazoa > Arthropoda > Insecta > Diptera > Culicidae > Aedes > Aedes albopictus. The sequence goes on along the minus strand of NC_085137.1, from coordinate 246,432,027 downwards.
TGGTGTATGAGCGTTTGGATAAAGCACTCAAGACTTCGCGTATTCCATTCAGGAAGTGCGCTGAGTGCTTCATCAGTTTCATTGACCGAACAGCCTCCAGAGAGCTTAGACTGTCGGTAAAAATAAAGTAGTGTTCAGGAGGAAGAGTGCGAATGTACTCTAAGGTGTAATATATGGCCGCTAGCTCTGCAACGTATACAGAACAGTGTTTTTGAAGCATAAAGGAGGCGCTATGAAATTCATTGTAGACACCGACACCAGTCGAGTCATCGGTTTTTGAACCATCTGTGAAGAACTGTCTGTCACCGTTGGCATGCCCGAACTTACTTGCAAAAAATTGTGTTCATGGATAGATCAAAATCCACAGAAGAACTGTCGAAGTCTGAGAAGTTATTACGGTTGGTGTGAACCGAAGATGGGCTTACCTCCAGCGTCATGTACCAGTAGTACACACTCATAAAACGAGTTTGGGGGTTCTGTTCGAGCAGCTTCTCGAAGTTTTCTATGACTAACGGATTTACAACCTCGCATCGGATGAGAAACCGGAACGACAACTCCGCAAAGCGGTCGGTCAGAGGCTGTACACCAGCAAGTACCTCTAAACTCATTGTGTGAGTCGAGTTCATGCAACCTAACGCGATCCGAAGGCAACGGTACTGAACCCGTTGGAGCTTCAGCAAGTGTGTTTTCGCCGCGGATTGAAAACAAAACCTACCGTATTCTAAAACCGACAGACAGTTCGCATAAAGTTGATTCGCTTTTGGCATTTTTGTATCAGATACACAATGTGCTTCCCCCAGGTGCATTTGGAATCGAACCAGACGTCGAGGTATTGAGAAGACATGCTATGAGTGATTGTCTTACCCATCAAATAGAGCGGAAATTTAGCCGGTTTGTGTTTTTTAGAAAAGACAACCATCTCAGTTTTCTCCGGAGAGAAGTCGATACCCAGCTTGAGCGCCCAAGTAGACAAATTGTCCAAAGTATTCTGTAGTGGTCCTTGCAGATCGACTGCTATTGATCCCGTTACAGAAACAACACAGTCATCCGCAAGCTGTCTCAACGTGCAATTTTCCATGAGACAATCATCTATGTCTCTAACATAGAAATTGTAAAGAAGGGGGCTTAGACATGAACCCTGGGGGAGACCCATGAAGCTAATTCGTGAAACTGTCAAGTCGCCATGAGCAAAACTATTCTGCTTCTCAAACAGCAAATTATACAAAAAGTTGTTCAAAATTGGTGAAAGGCCACTTTCGTGTAGTTTCTCGGAAAGAACATCGACACAAACTGAATCAAAAGCTCCCTTAATATCCAAAAACACTGAGCCCATTTGCTGCTTTTGAGCAAAGGCAAGCTGAATTTCTGAAGTTAGCAACGCAAGACAGTCGTTCGTTCCTTTGTCTCCGCGGAAACCAAGCTGTGTATCTGACAACATGCCACTCGATTCAACCCATTTTTCCAGTCGAAAGAGAATCATCTTCTCCAACAACTTCCGAAGGCAAGACAACATCGCGATTGGGCGGTACGAATTATGATCCGACGCGGGTTTCTGAATAGCTATCACTCTCACTTTTCTCCAATCATCCGGAACGATGTTGTTGTCCAGGAACTGATTAAACAAGTTCAACAAGCACCTCTTAGCGACGTCGGGGAGGTTTTTAAGCAAGTTGAACTTAATTCGATCCATTCCTGGAGCGGAATTGTTACATGAAAGAAGAGCAAGTGAGAATTCAACCATGGAAAACGGCCTATCCATGTCGTCCATATCCTCGGAAACATCACGAATTATTCGCTCCACGGGTACGGAATCTGGACAAACTTTTTGTGCGAACTTGAGAATCCACCGAAGAGAGCTGCCTCGATCCTCGTTTACCGACGACGCGTTACGCATTCTTCTCCCGACCTGGTGTGATGGTTAGAACACTTGACTATCACGCCGAGGACCTGGGATCGAATCCCACTCCCGACAAACTTGCAATATGTGAGTTCTTCCTTCGGAAGGGAAGTAAAGCGTGGGTCCCGAGATGAACTAGCCCAGGGCTAAAAATCTCGTTAATAAAGATAAAAAACCCTAAAAAATCCACCTAGCGGTGATGGCGCCTTTCTCGTGCCCATTTCAATAAAACTCAAGCGATATGTTGATGTATATCGCACTTTCATACAATTAAAAGAAATCCATTTCATGATACAAGAAATCATATCGGTTATCTGGCTTTTAATGTTTGAACCTCAAACTCTTAAGAAAAAGACGCTGTCTTGAATTTGAAGCTGCCATTTAGGATTTAAGATTGCCATTTGGGATGTTCTGGTCGCCATTTTTTTGTCCAGGCATCTTCCCTATGAAAAATATATTTCATTAAACAGCCGCCATCTTGATTTTGGACCAACAGCTTTGATATTCAAGTCGCCATTTTTGGAATCCAGACATCATCCCCTTACCAAATATAAAAAAAAATGCATTGCTTCAGGCCCTAAAACTCCATTAACGAGCCGCGATTTTGAATTCGGAGCCGCCATCTTAAATTTTAGATCGCCATCTTGGATATCCTGATCGCCATTTTGGACACTGGAAGTCTTCCCCATACCAAATATACCAATATTGCATGGTTTTAGAGCCTAAAATTTCATTAAACAGCCGTTTGAGCCGTCTTGGATTTTAGATCGCCATCTTGTACAATATGGTCGCCATTTTTTGACTCCGGACATCTTTCCCATACCAAATATACCCATATTGCATGGTTTTAGAGCCTTAAACTTCTTTAAACAGACGCCATCTTGAATTTGAAGCCACCATCTTGGATTTCAGATCGCCATCTTGGATATTCTAGTCGCCATTTTGGGAGTCCAGACATCTTCCACATATCAAATATTCCCATATAGCATGCTTTAAGAGCCCAAATCTCTATTAAACAGCCGCCATATTAAATTTTGAACCACCACCTTAAACATTTGGCTGCCATCTTGAATTTTCGGCCGACATCGTGGAGCTTCTGGTCTCCAGTGTTGATTTCCGCACAAAACTCGCCAACCATGTTAGGGGCCGTCCATATACCACGTGGACAACTTGGAGGAGGGAGGGGGTTCTTGAAAAGTCCACGCTTGTCCACGGAGAGGGGGGTGGTGGTACGTCAAATGTCCACGTGGACAACATTGACATAATTATTAAGAAACAAAGATTTGCAAACAAAATAAATAATGTCGCATTATTGATTATTTTATTTTATTATACATTGTTTTTTAGTTGTACGTAACTTCTTCAAGGAAAAAAAATCATGTTATTGACTCATCGACTAATTTGTTTTAAATTATCACAACTTCTAATTACTTATCTACTTTTTTCACCGAGGATAATCTGGAGAAATTAAATATAGTGTAGACCATGCAAATGTTAGTGTTTCAGTCAGAAAATTTTCATTGGAGTTCTGTGTGGATTTCTCGAAGTTTCGTATCAAATTTTGTAAACTATTTCGAAGTTTTAAAATACATGTAAAGATTTGCAAGCTTTGCAAACACTTTTTTTGGAGGTTCCTTTAAAATTTGTTGTATTACACTCTATGCATGCAAGAGACGAACCAGCCAAGGGCTGAAAGTCTCTCTAATAAAGACAAATCAATCAATCAATCAATCTATGCATGCAAGTTGCTGTAATTTTTGTTTTTGTAAAATACTGAGAAATATAATCTTATCTCAACAAAAATCTAAGAAAAAAAAAAACTTTATCTTAACAAAACAAAACATTTAAAAAACACCGTTCTCAAACAGAGATTGCACATACTGAGAAATCACTAACATTAGGCGATGGACATCACACGAAACACCCAATGATCCAGTGGGGAAGCCAAGGGCTGAAAGTCTCTTTAATAAAGACAAATCAATCAATCAACCAGTGGGGAAATTTCCGAATAAAATTTTTCACCGACTGGAGCGGGAATCGAACCCACACTCCCACAAACATTAAGCTCAATTAAAAACTATGTTGAAAACTTGAAGCCACCTATTTTGTGCCTCTTTGAGAAAGACTTTAAAATAAAGCCACTTAAAAAGTTTTCTTCCTGTATTTTTTTTTGGTAAGAAATAATAAATAATAACTCGTTTGTATTTTAAAGCTTTAGAATATTTGTTATTCATAAAGTTATTAATTATATTTAAGGCAATGTTTACGAAGAAAAGAAGAAAACTTTATTAAAAAAACCTGTTTAAAGAAACTTTTCCGTTTATTTTAAAAATATAAAAAAAAATATCGGATGTCGACGTGGACATTGGGGGAGGGGGGTAGGGGTCTATGACAATTCCACGCTTGTCTACGGGAAGGGGAGAGGGGGTCTAAAACCATGATTTTTCTGTCCACGTGGTATATGGAGGGCCGCTTAAAGGTTACAAAAATCGCCGCAGTTTGATGTATCGCATCATGGGCTAGTTCCGTTTTATATACGACCAGCTCTACCGGTGCTGGTCCGGATCACTGAAATGGCCATAACTCCGGAACGCCTTGGCCGATCTGGACCATTTTCGATAACAAACAATTCCGGTTAGATTCAAGCTATAATCCGAAAAATCAGCCAATGGGAAATGCCTTAAAAGTGAGTGAAATTATTTTGCGCACATGCATACATACATACATACACACATACAGATATAATCTTAAATCGTTGAACTGAGTTGATTGGTATATGCGACTTGATCCTCAGAGCCTTTTTTTCGAAAAATCGTTTTTTGAGTGAACATATAATTTTAGTACACTAAGTGAACGAGAAAGGCAAAACAGCTTTTTAGCTTTAGTTATCTATTTAAACCAATAGATTCCAAGATCTTTTTTGGTAGCAAATAAATAATCTTTCAAATGCGATAAGTTTGACCATGTTCAAGTTATAGCCAGTTTGAGACAAGCAAAGTCAAAAACATGTAAAGTTCAATTACTACGTAACGGTTGAGATTTGACCATATGCGTAAAATATTTTTTCACCGGTCTGAACCTGTTTGCTTGCTAACGTTCATGAGGTTATCAAAAAATCCTAGCTTTGTTGTGTCGCATATATTTAGCCGCTTTCGGAGGGACACCCGGAACTGGTTACGGCACTACCGGCTGTCCCTAATGTGGTCCTAACCTATTTCTTCGATAACCAGTCATCAGGTTATCAGAAAAGCCATTCTTTGTTGTATCGCATGCATGGGTTAGGTACTCTTTTTTATCTGGCCACATCCGTCGGGACCCCTGGAACCGGTTCCGGACAACTACCGGTTCAGATATGGTCTGATACTGTTTTCCTGCTAACCGTTAATCAGGTTATCGAAAATGCCGCGATTTGATGTGTCGCATGCATGGGCTTGGTTCACTTTTATATTTAGCTATTTCCGGTGCGACACCCGGAACTGGTTCCGGAATACAAGCGGCTGTCTCTAATGTGGTCCTAACCTATTTCTTTGATAACCAGTCATCAGATTATCAGAAAAGCCGTTATTTGTTGTATCGCATGCATGGGTTAGGTACTCTTTTTTATTTGGCCACATCCGTCGGGACCCGCGGAACCGGTTCCGAAACACTACTGGTTCAGATATGGTCTAATATTGTTTTGCTGCTAACCGTTCATCAGGTTATCGAAAATGCCGCTGTTTGATGTGTCGCATGCATGGGTTTGGTACTCTTTTATATTTGGCCACTTCCGGTGGGACATCCGGAAGCGGTTCCGGAACACTACCGATTCAGATGTGGTCTGATACTGTTTTCCTGCTAACCGTTCATCAGATTATCGAAAAATCCGCTGTTTGATGTGTCGCATGCATGAGTTATGTTCAATTTGATATTTGGCCACTTCCGGCGGGACACCCAGAACCGATTCCGGAACACTACCGGTTCAGATAAGGTCTGAGTCTATTTTCCTGCTCACCGTTCATCAGATAATCATAAATGCCGTGGTTTGATGGGTCGCATGCATGGGTTTGGTGCATGTTCATGTCTGGCCGCTTCCAGGGGTACCGATCCGGAACACCTAAATTAAAGTGACCAGACGTCCCGGATTGTGCGGGACAGTCCGGGATTTAAGCTAGTCGTCCCGCATTGTGAAGTGTCCCGGAAATGTCCCGGATTTCAACAATCGCTACAATATTTTTATTTCTCGACAGACATATCTGACTAATATGTTAAACTGCATCTTTTCTTCTAAAATGCAATCTTCGGAAAAATTAAAAGAGTAGAACATATTTTTTTTATTCATGAATCAGCGCGACTCATTTTGCTTGATTTTTTCTATTTCTTTTTATTTATGAATTCTAACTTAATACTAATTCTTCAGGCATATTGCTTGATTCTTGTAAGCTCTCCGCAAGTGAATTTCGTTTACCTTTTTTTTTAAATATTTCTTAAAGTATTCCCAGAGATACATATACCCACACTATAGCAACCCACCAGGCGTTCTTTGAGTAATACAGATCCCGTCAGTAAAAGTCCCAAGACAAGCATGACAAAGGCTACTGTAAAAAAATAGTAGAACTTATAAAGCGAGCATAAATTTTAGTTGGATAATCTAAATGCATTCTCAATAGATTATTTTAGGAAATTTTTGAGTAATGCCTGAAAAGTTCCAATAAACAAAGATCAATTGCGTCAGATACGAATCTTTCAGCGAAATACTGAAAAAATGCCTTAGTATCCTTTCAGGGAAAATTTTTGGAGGACATTGATGATATTTTTCGAAATTTGCATGCTACAGTGATTTGAAATTCCCACAGAATTTTCCCTATTTTTTAAGGGTTTCTTCGAGAATTCCTCTAGTTATCTACATTTTTATTTCAGAGTTTTCACTAGCTATTCTTTTGCAGAGATTTTTAAGCATTTTTAAGGTTTCTCAAGGATTACCGTCGACAGATGTTCCAGGGGATTTCTATAAAAGTAACAGTTTGTCAAAAAAATCTTTTCTTAATTTTCTCCAGCTTTTTCTTTCAAAGCTTGAACAGACATTTTCCATGAAACAAAACTCGGGAGTTTCGAAAAAATTCTCTTAAAATTTTTGAAGATAAATTTCAGAGAATCAAAACAAAATGTAAATTTATTCATAAGGATCTCTAAAATAATACGAAAAAAGATCTTCAGAGGATTTCTGATTATACACTTTCTAACCAACATATTAAGGACGAACGACTTGGGAACCTAGTTCAAGATGCACAAATCTCAAAAAGTATACGTCTGACGACAATATAATTTTTATTTTGCCCAAGCTCACATGAATATCGCTTTAAGTAAGAAAAGCTTTGTATTTCATAAGATTTGTGTGCCTGAATCGTGAATAGGTGCAAAAGTCGACCATTTTGGCGGCCTGCAACCAGTATATTGAAATTATTAAGCTTTTTTTTTTGGAAAATAGGGTCTGAAAAACTTACAATTCAATTTATGTAAAACTGTGTCCCGCATCAGTGTAAAATATATCTGGTCACTTTAACCTAAATGGCCATAACTCCGGAACGGTTGGACCGATCCGAACCATTTTCAATAGGAAACAATGGGACCAGATTCTGAGTCGAATGAGCCGTTGATCGTTAAAATCGGTTGATATTTACTATCTAAAAGTGAGGTGACTTTTTTTGTACACATACACACACACATACATACACACACACACACACACACACATACACACACACAGACATCATCTCAACTCGTCGAGCTGAGTCGATTGGTATATGAAACTTGCCCCTCCGGGGGCTCTATCAAAATTTCATTTTTGGAGTAAACATATAGCCTTTCGGTACACCTTGGTGTACGAGAAAGGCAAAACCTTCTCTTTCGCTCCCGAATTTCTTTCGCTATCGGCTTTTGATGACATCGACGATGGAGCTCCACATTGGAGGCCACCATGCACGAATTATATACCGCAGGCATCTATTGATGAAGACCAGCAGCCATTGAGTGTTCTCCGCTGATACACACCAGGTTTCACTGTCGTTCAGCAGCACAGATTTCACGTTCGAGTTAAAATTCGGATTTTGGTGAGTCGACTGATCTGGTTGTTTTTACATACATTTCATAAACTCACAAAAGCAGCCCTCGCCTTCTTGATCCGTGCAACTATGTCGATCTTGGTGCCGCCATCGACCGCCATTTGGCTACTAAGATATTGGAAGCTTTCAACATTCTCCACTGATTGTCCAGCTACCGTAAAGCTGGAAGGGTTGACCATATTTACATTCAACTATTTGGTCTTGTTGACGTTGATGGTAAGACCTGCCGCTGAGGAGCGATTGGCAAGATCATCGATCTTGCTCTGCATATCAGAGCGCCGTTGAGCTAGGAGAGCAACGTCATCAGCCAATTCGAAATCATCTAGATGCTCCATGGTAATGGGCTGTCACAGCAACTCACGGTGAATCGCACCTACCAGGATCTCGTCGATTGCCTCACTCCAGCAATGACCCGGATGGGATCGGACAAAACACCGTTGTGCAAATATCGTCGGTTTCCTGCAACAGGGGCACAACTCAAAATTTGTCATTATTGAGATTTTCATGGCATATGATGAAAAACCATGCAAACTTTTATCTCACAAAGACCCGTTACAAAATTCGATGAGAAACGCGAGATTTTGGCATTTTCACTAATTTTCCGCAATAAAGGCACAACTCAAAATCAGTCAACTTTTTCAATAGTCGATGAAAAATGGTAATCCAAAATTCATGAAACAGGTAGTCCTTCAGTCCCTTCCCATGATACAACATTCAAAATTCGTTTACTTCTTTCAAATGATGAGAGAAATAAGTGAATTTGCAGGAGGTGCTTCAAGATTGCCAATTTTCAAACGCTCATTCTGAAAATTCACATTTTTTGAGTTGTGCAGGAAACCGACGATATGTGAGTTATTGTGAGAACAATGGATGGTTTGTGATCTGGAACGTTCACTGATTACATCATTTAAAAATAGAACATCCACTTCTTTCCCTCTTAACTTATTGCACTACATGTGGTCTACGAAATTAGTGACCCCCGAACTGATCCATAATTGTAATACATATAGTTAACACAACAAAACTATTTAATTAGCGTGAAGTTAATCACGGAATTAACCCAACCATGACTAATTGTTAGCAAGTCGTTCGTGATCACTCAATCCCAACTTTTGCGGAAGTGTTTACCAAATTCAGAATCCTGGCAAAGTCAAATCGAGAAAAAAAAATCCATGCCCTCATGACTAAATTCCAACTCCAAAAATATTTCAGGTCAAAACAACGTTGGTAACACAGACAAACAGACGTAACACTTCAAACGATTTTCGATTCAAATCATAGTCACGGAAACATATTCGCCCAATGCTAAAAGAACTAAGTTTGGCCGACCATCAACTAGGTGGCGGTAGTGAGCAAACGTCAAACTCGAACAAAAACTATGCGAGCGCCACGGTTGGGCAGTTGGCCAACTATCAAATTTTTATGAAGACCGTTAATTCGGTGTACGATGGGAATTATCAGAGTGTTACGTCTGTTTGTCTGTGTTGGTAACCTAGTCCACGGCCGCAAAAACTGAGACTAACAATCAAGAACAAGTTCAAATTGGCCTAATGCTCTAAGCCCTCACTTACTATTCCCTTCCAAGCACTAGCTACTCAGTCAGCCGAAAACACACCATTTGAATATAATTGTTTTGCTCATAAAGGGATTAATTTCGTGTTTTGAGCTAGCGACGGTGGCAGCAGCGGCCTTGTTACCAATTCTAAATCATTAATTCAATTAAGACGATCGAATCAAACGCCGAACGATAGACCTAACAGGGCTAGGAAGGGGCTCCAGCTCCATCAGAGCGTTCCAAACAGTGAGCCTCTATCAATTAAGCATAGAGGAAGGCAATATCGAACGGTTGAAGAGAGGCGAAAAATGCGAACCTCAAGAATCGTGAGAAGCATAGAATGCAAATCAATCATAATTCATCGCCAAATTAGCGGCAAACAGGCTCCCCTCTAAGCACTCACACTCACGAATCGGTCCTAATCAATTTATTACTTTGTTTGAGCCCCGAGCCTGCCAAGCCAATACCGACCGGCGGCGAAAAGAGGATCGGGGGCGGACATTGAAAATTAGGGAAAACTCGACGGTCATCCATGCGCGATTGCGCCTTTTGTTTCGCTAATGACGACGACGCGGACACGACGGGCAGAAAGCATGAGTTTCATTTAAACGAGCCGCCGCCGCACCGCGATCGCTTTCAACAGATTTCAGCACCTCCAAGGGTCACGACGGCGCGAATTTTTCAATTTGGCGTGATTGATACCCTCACACTTGTGTGGTGGAAGATCAGATAATTGAACACTTAAGGAGACGATTTGCTCAGTCATGGTGCCTAAATGGATGTACTCATAGCTCTGAATATGATCCTATCGGAAATTGTTCTCGAATGGTTTTTGCAGAATTGAACTGAAATTCCTTTTTTTGGACACGGGCATGCTTGATCACTATTTTACAGTTTTGTATGAAAATGTATTCGAGTTCTGTACAAGTTTTGTCGGGTGTCTAAGTCACTACGACCAGTTGTGTCATGCGTTATTAGTAGGTTATCTACATATCATACATATCCAACTCTTTTACATATATTGATATCGTCCTCTTATGCTAGAACTAGGTAACTCAAAAATCATAGTTTCGAAAAAAACGACTTTGAAAATTTTATAGTTTTTCCTACAGTTGTTCCAAAGGTATGGAGCGTATAAAATAATTATTTTTTAGCATTGATTGCTGCTTCAGCTTCTACTCTTCCTGCTACAAGAAAAAAATTGAACTGTTTTGGTTTAAACCTTTGATAAAAACAATAAGGGGACTCACTAAACAGTTTAAATTGCTGCGTAAGCCATGATTTTCTGATTATTTGAAATGTTTCATGAAATTGCGAATGAAATAATCAAAGATTGCCTTGGTGATCGCGACGTTTAATCAGAATAAACTCTAATAAGCAGTTTACGCTTTTAAGTGAATCCCCCTAATAAATTTTTGAAAAAATGTCGAGTTACCTAGTTATAGCACTCAAAATACAACATAAATAATGGAGGAGCTGTTCTGAGATACCTAGTTTTTACCACTTTTCAGTTTTCTTGTTGCATTATGCAAATTTAAAAGGGTTGAGATATTGAAATTAACGTGTTATTACTGAATTTGCAAGGATGCCTGCTATATCACCACATGACTCTTCTAAATGTTCATAAAATAATCGTCTACGAACAATCACGATTTTTAACTAAATCAATACAAGTAAAATATTTTAAGTTTTTAGGACTAACATGAAAAACAGTAGTAGATTTTCAATCTACTAACAAAAGAATGCCTAGTAACTTTACCACGTCCAAACGTTCGATAGCTTTTAACCTGTGCGGTTGGAAATAGATATGATTTTCTTAGTTACCTAGTTATAGCACTCAGTTCTTGTATTTTACACTGAGATTCCTAGTTTTGAAAATTGTGAATATTTTCGTTTATAATCGTATTTCATTGGTCTGTAAATATATTATAGGGCTCAAAAAGCTCGATATGATAGTATATTAAACTTAAAAACGTCAAATTTCGAGTTACCTAGTTCTAGCATTAGGGGGACGATATGTTCAAAGTCATCGCTAGAATCAGAAACGAATTTGAAAAATTCGTTTACTTTGCTTTTAACTTCATTGCACAGTGTAAATCTATCATACTACGCATATCTATCACCATATGCCTCACAATCAGACACCAACGTGAACCTTCTGGCACACCGCTACAAGATATAAAACACTGAGACATCCCGGTATGATCTAGGTTTAATCAGTGGAACTTGGTCCACGCAGGAGCTGGAGCATCTACCACTTTCTCTCCCATATTTGAAACAGCAAGTACCATGCTTGTCTAAAAATAAAAGATGACTAACATTTATACACTGAAGATGCCTTGGGTCTCCAGTTAGCCTAGTGGTTAAGGCTATGGATCGCCAATCCAGAGACGGCAGGTTCGATTCCCGTTCCGGTCTGGAAAATTTTCTCGACTTCCTGGGCATAGTGTGTATCATTGAACTTGCCTCACAATATACAAACCCATGCAATGGCAGGCAAAGAAAGCCCTTCAATTGATAACTGTGGAAGTGCTCAAAGAACACTAAGTTGAAGCGAGGCAGGCCAAGTCCCTGTGGGGACGTAGATCCATAAAGAAGAAGAAGATGCCTGGAATAGCATATGCCTGGAAGGCAGCAATGCAATTGCTAGCCTTTTCTAGGGGACATAGCCTCTCGCGTTAGTCAACAGGCTACCCCACTCCATCGCCCAGGTGTTGTAGTCTCTACCGCTGGCGCTGACAACTAGACTCAATCCCACTAGTACGTTTGATAGACGAGAACTGCCCATCTGGGGGGGGAGCATAACAACTACAGTAGTACACCACGTTGATCTTCGCTATTGCAAAATCCTCGTGCGACGTGGAAATTATTTCCTGGACCAGAAAACGACCGTTTGTACAGGTCGCCACTAGCTTGATCTTCTCCGCTACTTAGTTCGCGTTATCGAGAGGGATGTAGTATGGGTCCGATAGTAGGGCGAGTTCTGTACTTGAATTCGAGACTGACTGCCACAGCAACTGTTGTGCGGCTTCACAGTGGTTCAGGTTTAGTTGTGTAACCTTTATTATCGTCGGTTGGTTCGACCTCCTCGCGTTTCTGGATGTTTAGGCCCGTCCGTCATGTGACCCTTGTTCGCCGTGCAAATCAGACATTTTGATTCCGAGTTGCACTCCCTGGCGAGGTGGCCTTTCACTCCGCACTTCCTGCAGAGTTTGCTCCTGTCGGGGTCTTTACACGCCCATGATTTCTGTCCTTGCTCGAAGCACTTGAAGCACGCAGAGATGTCCATATCCTCAGTGAGGGAAAGAGAAATAGAAAATACGCCACTCACGCTGTGCATCTGAACAGGAGCCCTTCTCTTATATGTGGAGCCACCACTGCGATTCGGATGCGCGCAAGCTTGGTGAGTAGAAATAAATCTCTTAGCTCCCTGAGCACTAGGCCACACAACAGTGCGGCGAGAGCGATTTAAAATTCTCTTCGGTGAAAGTGTAAAAAATCACCCGGGCGCGCGCTCCAGTGAGGTTTTTGCGCCAGAGTGCGCGCTGCGGTGAAACACCGGAGAGTTCTCGCCCCGGCGACACCATGGTGATAATTCGGTGACTGCTGGGTGAAAACACGGGAGAGCGCCGGAGAGCGATGCGCGCGAAAGAGTGAGCCACACTCGTTCCAAGTCGGACGAGCAAGAGCACGCACTAGCGCTTGGTCTACCTACCACCCAAAACAAGAGAAACTGGCTTCTTGGTGTGGTGAAAAATGTTGCTATCCCCAGCGTGGTCGATAAACTGACGCCGCAGTGAATCGCTACGGTGAAATGCCATCTCTGGAAGCACGCACTTTGATCCTGCTCAACAAACACCCTAACAGGAAGGTTAGGGTAGTGTTGGGTTAAGGCTGTATTCTACAACAAAAGTACAGGACTACTCTCTTCTCGACCCACTAAAACACATTCCTATGGTCTCCGGAACCACCAAGAAGGTATTGCTTCAGAGAGAGGGGCTGATGCACATCGCACCCTCAAGGTTAGCTGCGTAGCCTGCAGCAACGAACATCGATGACTCGCTTTGGAGAGTCCTTCACGGTAGCATGCTGGCGCTTAGACAGTTTCCCGAGTGGTCCTCGCTACCTCCTTTGTCCTCGGAAGGCGGGCAGGGTCAACCCCGCTCGCGCCCAACTGCTTGGCAGACATCAAGAACTGATGCCCACGTGCAACCCGATCTGACCTGCTGAAGGTAAGGGTATCACTACCCTACAGGCCCTATCAGCTGTACCAGGAAGTTGCTGACAGCAGGGTCTCCACCTGCCCCGACCCTTGCCGGGGACCCCTTTACAACCGCGGGCTCGGATCCAACCCAGTAGACCGACGCCACGACAGCACCACTACCGGGACATCCTCTCCGCGGCCACTCAATTACTGTAAGGGTCGATCTCGACCGCAGGGCACCGGTATGACCTTCGAAGCCAACTCCGAACCTCTGGACCACCTCTTGTACTGCATCTTGTGAACATCTGAACTATTCTCCGAGTCCACGTACCACCTTCTCTGTAGCTCCCAGACGATATGGGTGATAGCCGTTGAAACGGCGTTCCCGCCAAACTCATCCCTACGCATCCTCTGGACCAAATTGTCCGGAGTTGTGTCCTCCCCGCATGTGACAAGCATGCGGTCACACATTGTGCGAAAACGCGGGCATACGAACAAAACGTGTTCCGCCATTTCCTCTAAACCATTGCACACTGGGCATTCGGGAGAATCCGCATGCCCGAAACGGTGTAGATACTGTCGGAACAACCATGACCTGAAAGGACCTGTGTCAGGTGGAATGCAACTTCCCCATGGTGCCTATTAATCCAAGTATCTACCCTCGGTATCAACCTATGGGTCCACCTTCCTTTGGTGGAACTGTCCCACGCGCGCTGTTATTCGACCAAAGAGGCCATCCTGGCAGTCCTGCGTATGCCTCTTGTGCCGCGCATTTCGAAGCACTCCATGTCCTCACTGATAAGGATGCCAATAGGCACCATACCAGTAATGACGCAGAGAGCGTCGTCTGACACGGTACGGTACGCGCTCGCAACCCTCAGGCACAGTAGCCTGCAAGTACTTTCCAGCTTCTGTCGGTAGCATTTAGTACTTAGCGCGGTGCCCCACGCCGGGCCGCCATACTTAAGTAGCAACACTAGCCAGAAGCTTGCGCTTACTGGCGTACACCGCAGAGCTATTGGACATCATCCGGGACAGTGCCGCAATAGCTGTGGAGGCTCTTTTACAGGCATAATCGACGTGGATACTGAAGGTAAGCTTATCGTCGATCATCACGCCCAAGTGTTTGACGGAGCGCTTTGACAGGATAGTACACTCACCTACACTGATATCCGCTTGCTGCTCTGACAACCGTCACCTCAGTCTTGTGGGGAGCCAGCTCCAGTTTCCTGGACCGCATCCACGCCTCCACAACCTTGATCGAGTGGTCGGTAGTCAACTTCACCTCCTCGATCGCTTCACCGTAGACTTCGAGCGTAATGTCGTCGGCAAATCCGACAATCTCCACTCCCACTGGGTACTCTAACCTCAACACCTCGTCGTACATGACATTCCAGATCACCGGACCCAGGATGGAACTTTGCTGGACTCCTGAGGTTATGTGAAAGCACTTCCGACCCACCTCCGTGTCGTAAACTAGTACTCGATTCTGAAAGTAACTTTCGAGGATCGTGTACAGGTACCCGGGTATCCTAGACGCAAAAGCGCATTGGCAATACCAGATCAGCTGGCGCTATTAAACGCATTCCCTACATCCAGAGTCACTACCGCACAGAAACGAATTCCCCTCCTCTTAGACTCGAGTGCTTTCTCGGCGGTTTTTGTAACCGACAAGATAGCGTCTACGGTGGATCTCCCCTTCCGGAAGCCGTACTGATTACTCGAAAGACCATTTTCGTCCTCGGTGAACCTCAAAATTCTATTGAGGATGATCTTTTCGAGCACCTTCCACGCCGTGTCTATCAAGTATATTGGTCTATATGTCGACGGGTCTCCGAGTGGTTTCCCCGCCTTTGGCAGTAGTACCAGGCTCTGCCTCTTCCAAGCTTCTGGGAAAACTCCCTCGTCCAGGCATTTCTGCATAGCCGACCTGAACATCTCGGGAGCCTCTGCAATAGCTACTTTTAAGGCCAGGTTCGGAACTCCGTCCGGACCTGGGGCCTTACCTACGCTAAGGGACTTTGTTATCCCCGCAAGTTCCACTCGATTGCGGTGGTATCGGTGACCCTCTCCTCATCGCAAGCCCCAGTCCCCGGCAGTCCTACGAAAGGAGGCCAAGGACTAGGATCATGACGCGGAAAAAGCCCTTCGATGATCCCCTCCAACATCTCTGGAGATTGCTCTGTAGGAGCCATTACACCTCTCGTCTTGGCCATAACGATCCTGTAGGCATCATCCCAAGGGTTCGCAGTGGCACTCTGACAGAGACCCACAAAGCAGGCCTTTTTGCTTGCTCTTATCTCGATCTTAAGCGCGGCTTTTGCAGGAGGAAGCTGTCCGTTTGGTGGGCCACTCTTCTCTGATCGTATCAGCCGCACCCCGCTTTTCGACCAAGAGATCATACCCTTCAGCAGGCCCTGTTTAGGGCTGATGGTAGATAATCCGCCCGCTCTTGTAGCCGATCAGACGTTCGGCAACTACCAGCATTTTTGGTAGTCCGCTCCTGTTGCGATTCAGCGCCCGCGTGAGGTCCGTGCCGGTCATCTGTGCTTCTTGGCCGGCGCTGCGCCGCCTCGTGCTCCTCCCGTTGAACCTCCTACCTTCTGCTCACTGGTGGGTACGCCAACTCCTCGTAGTGGCGATCTCGCCAGCCCTCCTCGCGCGAACGGGTTCAACACCGTTCCCTCTGCCTCATCATTCTCGATCACATTGTTGTTGTTGTTGTTGTTGTTGTTGTTGTTGTTGTTGTTGTTGTTGTTGTTGTTGTTGTTGTTGTTGTTGTTGTTGTTGTTGTTGTGTTGTTCATGGATTTGGTAAATGTTTCTGTTGGGTCTCCCTTAGAGCCGCTGTTCCTCATTGCAAATGAAGTAGTCGCCAATGATCCAGTTGAATATCTATGCAAGCAGGGAAGCCACCAGAGGGTTGGCCCGGACCCTTATGGGTACTGAGCTCAGAGCCGCATCAACGTTAATCAGATGTGTTTATCTGAACCTATTTCCACCCAGTTAGTTGCCTAAGTTGGGCACAGGTCAAAAACGTACTTTAAACCTCCTTAGATGATAGGTTTTTCGCACCACGATGGCGTTGTGCACGTTCAGCGTGCCTGTCTGGGTCATATTGAACCCCAATATCTTACCAGGGTTAAGGCCACGCCACGGTTTATGGGACGGAAGGCAGCGCTGACATTAGCCCATCCGCCGTTTCAAGTCAGTGTCGCGGAGGTAGAGATAGGAGTTGCTGGGCAGAGAATCATGAATCTCAATGGCTCGTAGTCTTATTGTATCATCTAACATTTTCTTGCTCGGTTGAAATTGTTCTTGAATTTGTATTATTTTTTACAGTGGCCACTGTCTGGTATAAATCAACTTATATTGTTCATATTCTTTGCTCAGGGAAGTCGATAAAATTTCTATTATATAAAGTCTAGAACATCGCATTGCGAAATAGTTGCGCCGTTCAACCGTTTGAACTATATGAATGAGCCCATCTTGATCTGTTCAGTTCCAAACATTAGCAATCCAAAATTAACCTTCAATCAATGAACAGTTAATCGGCAACATCTAGCACTGCGACCTCTCAAACCTCAAGCTCAAATAAGTGGCATACGCCTCTTGGCCTGCCACAGCCGAACCGCACTGACTGCATTGCGTCGAACAACGGCAGAAAAAGAAAACGACCTTGAATGGAACGTTGCCGGTCGTCGTCGCCGAGTCTTGCGTTGCAATTTTTTTTTGTGGGTCTCGTCTATACCAATCTCCCTCGTTATAGTCAGACGGAGGTACCACCCCCTGCTCGATGCAACGAGCTTCAGAGATGACTATCCAAGTCAACAACCAACCGGTGAATCAATTACGGTGGTGTTGTTTTTTTGTCATGCCTAATCTCCGGCATGAAACGGCGGTTTTGTCCATAGAAAGCCTTTGGGCGAATTGCTATGAATTTTTAGTATGCTTTGGGTCCATCAGACTGCGAATGAGCACTTCCTGGTACATATCTGCCGGTATCGGCGGCGGCGGCGGCGCACTAAGGGGCGTTTGGCCAATCTAGCTGGCCATAAGTCATTTTTCAAAATCGCTCGTATTGTGAAGATGTGTACTGAATATGACACATGGATAGTTGTGGAATAATGCCCTATACTCGAATATCCATCCAACAAACCTATACAAGGTCTGCTTTAGGTCAAAGCTAGGGTTGAGGAATTTTACAATTTTTGAGTAAAGTTTGTCTCTGGTTGTTTGAATATGTTTTCAGTTTTTTAACCGCACAGTCAGTTTCAATAGACAAAATATACCACAATCGTTGCAACGAGGTGATAAAACCATTCATGTTTTCAAAATTTGTATAGTTTCTTACTTTGGGGCTCCCTTATGTGAAAACAAGCAAAGAAACATCTGCAGTTTTTGATTGCTGGCGATTGCTGGGTCGAGACTTCCTATAACACAAGCACTTACATCCTTTTTGAGCCTAATAGAAAACCCAGCTGCGTAAAAGTGCGTACTTTTAAGTAATCAACGTTTTTCTGAATGAAAGCTATTGAAGAAATTGTAATTTCAGGGTCATTGCATACTTTAAGGCGTATTACAGTCTTTGGGGATAGCCGTCTGATTTTTCAAATTTAGTTCTATTTCATCAGAACCCATTCAGTTAAGCGTTTGAAGGGCATACAGTGATTCTATTTTGTTTGATTAACCAAAAATAAATGTCAATTAATTTAAAAATTGTTTAAAATGGGATTATAGAACAGGTTGAAACTGTTAACAAAGGAAAACACATCTACGAATTTTACTTTTGGCTTAAAAACTCTAAGTTAACTTCTTTTCCATCGAAATAATTTTGAGATGGAGTTCTTTACTTATAATTTTTTATCCTCGTATACATTTTGCTGAACTGATCGTTGAAATGATAGTTATTACGTAAAGTATGCAATGCTTCACGAGTTATGAAGGTAATCGTAATATAAGGTGACACTGATCATACCTATCAACTTTTAGCAACAACCATTGCATAAAAGTGAAAGTTACACGTTTCATATTATTAAAACAAGTATTGGTTTACTCAGTACATATTGAACTAATGCAAGAATCTATCAATATTTTTTTTGTGTTTTTAAATGAGAAATGTCTTCAATAAACAATGTTCGTTTATGTAAAAAATACCCTGACAGGTAAAATGCAGCTTCCCTTAATTCGAATTTGTTGTCAAAATTCTTACATGTGATGTACTTTTGGAGTTATTTGATAAATAAATTTCTCTAAACCGTGGTTTACGCCTAAAGGTAGGCAATTTCATAAAAAAGTGAAAGGCTACCTTTAATATATCAATTATTTAATTGAAAAGGGTATTTGTAACTGTGTGAATCATGCAAATTGCATTCAAATGTCGTTTATGTAGTGTTTCAATGCTAATTGCGAATTAGATATGTGAAAATCCCCTGAAAATAATATTGGCCAGCTAGATTGGCCAAACGCCCCTTAGTGCGGCGGTGACCCGCTGAAGACGATTGTGGTGGATTGTTTTTTTTTCCTTCTTACGATTATTGCGGCGATTGGCTTTCGATGAGCGAAGCGTGCAATCGGACATCAAACGGTAGTGCACAAGTTGCGAAACAGCAGCGGCGATGATACTCAAAAGAAAGTATAAATTCATCTGGCAAACCGATGCGATTACACGAGTTAAAGGAGATAAAAGTGAAATCAAGAAAACTTGTGGAACCAATGAATGGGAGAAAATTGTTCGACTAATTTACTACACTTGTTTATACGTTGTATATTGATTTTGAACTGATAGCATAACATACCATACCATCTCTTTTCGTTTGGAAAAACTGTCATGCATAATGATCAAAACTTATCATCATTGATACTCGAAACTTTTGCAAAACACCACTGACCTTATTTTTATTTGTTTCTTTTATTTTCAGATTACTTCATGTCGGTGACCTTTGAGGTGTACGCTGATAACGAACCATTTTTCCAACCGGTTCGATTGCTTGGAGCATATCGACTTGCATAATTCAGCAGAATTACCAATGAAAGTGTTTATCCATTATAGCATTTTTTTTGCTCTATACCAGTGCGGCGAGATGGAAGCAACCCGATAAGTAGAGATAAATAGACGTCTCTTGCATCGTTTATGTTCTCATTTATCATGAGGATTCCCTTAACGAATTGTCTCGTTTTTAGCAACAAATGAGGTGGTTTTGTCCCTTTCGTTAATGGTGACCTTCGATTGATTTCTTCGTATTAAGTGAGCATAATTATTCACTGTGACGGCAAAATGTTGTTCCCACTCATTTCCATCGAACACGTTTATATAGTGATTTTTTCCGTATTTCCTCAGATGATTGGTGATTTGGTCAAGTTTTTTCCGAGACTCAAGAGTTTTCCAGGACTTTGTCTATAAACTTCTGCAGTTACATATTAATTATTGAATATCTGTAAGTCTTGTAGAAATAGTGCCCCAAAGTTCACCCGGAATAATTACAATAGTTCAAAACAAATATTCTTTTAGGAATTTCTGTACATATAACGAATTTATTTAGGAGTTTCTAGGAGCAACCATTACCCAGCTAGTTCAAGCAAGATTGAAGGCTCTTCAAAGACATTCTCCAGGAAAAACTTGTAAATGAATTTTAAAACAACCTTTGCGTTTGTACAATATTAACTTTTTTCCAGAAAGATCCTCATAGATTTTCTGACAATTTCTTTGAGAACATTTCCGCTGAGTAAAATTTTGATGACCAATTAGCCTTGTATAGATATTTAGTATCGTCAAAAAATCTAATACTTCCTATATGGGTCATTCCACGCGAAGTGACCGACCGCTTGCAATCGACCATCACGGATTTGAACCAAATTTGGCTGAAACATTTGTTTAGATGGAAAAAGAAAAAATCCAAATTTTGGTGCCGATCGGATAACCCCTCGGCCCGTGGCAGCACCCCTCGTTTTGGCCGATATGAAAATTATCCTCTCTTTCTTTAATTTTTATCGTTGAAACGATTGCACCTACACATTTTCGACCTTCGGCTTTATTAAAGGAAATCGATCAGGGAATCCAGAAAAAATATTATTTTTTTGGTACAGTGTTGCCAGATATCATATTTTTCAATTTTAAAACTAAAAATCGATTTTTCTCAAAATACGTTTATTTTGATTTTAAAAATTTTGATTCCATCGTGTTTATCAGACGTTTTTCTATCGAAAAAGCTTAACTCCCCAAAGTAATTTGCGTCGTTCCTGAGATATAGCGTTTTTAAGAAAAAATATTCATTTTTTTTTCATATAAAGTATCATATAAACTCAGTGCAGTTTATAAATTTCGTAAAAAAAACATTGTTCGATGCCATATAATCACGTTTTGTGCTGATTTGAACAATATCGAGTATAAAAAGGATTAAAAAAATTGTGACAGTGTTGCCAGTTTACCTTTTTTATTATACCATGAAACCTAACCTTCAAGTGTTTGACAATGTACAGGTCATTCTGAAAATGCGCACCATGTGTGTTGCAAGATGTTCGAACAGGATAAAAACAATACACTTCTTCTCTAACGGCTCTGCTGTTGACCTTTTCTTCACAGACAAACAGACGTAACACCTAGAAAATTTTTCGAGAAAATCCATCGCCTAGTTCACACTAGGTGAAACGTCTAACGCTTAGAAAAATGATGTGCGCACCACTGGTTGTGAAAGCTACAACTATAAAGGTTTAAAAAGATCGTTAAAACCGTGGTCGTTGGAATTTTTCCAATGTTACGTCTGTTTATGGTCCTATTTGACAAAATTACCCGATAATTGACAGTTATTGTTAGTTTGATAGTTAGCAATAAAAAAATGGTTTATTGGAAAAGATGAGGATAAATTGTTAAAATATAAAATGTATCTATTGTGAAATTCATTTAAATTGTCATTTTATTCATTTCAACGATGTTGTAGATGGAAGTGTTGCCACACATGTCATTTTTATTGTAAACATCTAATTTACACAATATTACATAACACCAATATTAGATAACACCAAATAAAAACAAATGATTTCTGTTTTTTATACATAACGAGAACATTTGGCAACACTGCATGAGTATGAACATAGATGGCAACACAATTCATAATTGCTACTCCATGGTTAACCGCAGCAAACGATTGTCGCTATAGTTTGTGTGTTTGCTTATCAGCGACGACAGCAGCTACTTCGATCACTCACCAGCAGTCTTCACCATTCGCCATTCATTCATTCGCTTGCGATCAAAACTGCGACGAACGGCAACGAATATCCATGTCAAGCAACTTGCGCATGGCTTTCCACTGGTGATGGGGTTTCGTGCTTGATCACGACAATCCGTTTGCTGCATCTTTCTCGATTCGATTCAGCAAAAAGGAGTGAATATGAATGGAGAGAGGCGAATATACCGATCCTTAATATGATACTATACATTGTCGATTTCGGAGTCATCTATAATTGATCGAACAATCGATTTGATTTATCGGAATTAACATTCGCGTACAACCGATCTCTTTTCCATGCAAAAAAGCCTAAGAAAAGTAGGCTCTAGGGAGCAAACGGCACTAATCCATTTCACTCAGAAATTTCTGTTCATTCTTCGCCACGAGACAAAAACTCATACCATATGCAATCACATCAATAGACAACACAATACCCAACACTGTTCTTCACTTCTCTGCCTGGGACAATAAAAGACATGATCTATTATTCGGCAATCCAGTAAGGGTAAACGCAATACCCGCACCTATTGTTTGCATTTCCGCTAAATACTAGCATACTTGGCAACACTGCCGTAAAAATCAATCAAAAGATATTTTTACAGGGATTTTTATAAGGAGTTGGACCTTCGAATATAAAATAAAAATACTGAAGTCTGAGCTACCAGTCGCGCGACGATGCGTAGTATCTAATATTATCTAATTCCAAAGGATATCAAACTTTATATTTTATCAGGTTCAGCTTCTAAAATTGGGTCATTGAATGTAGTTATATCGAAATTACATTTTCAGCACTGTTGCTTATAAATACACTCATCAAATGTTTTCCTGAATATATTTTACGTCGATGTTGCCAAATGTACTAAACCTGAATAAAAAATACTTTTCATACTAATGTTCTAGTAAAATTAAGATTTCTACAATAAATATTACATATTTGGCAGCACTTCTGTTCAGATAATGTTAAAATATATGAAATTTGTTTAGAATTGATGATCTCAATCTCAGATACATTTTTTTTAGTTCAACTGGTTATGCTAGTCCATTACGATAGACTCATAATTGATGAACTGGCAACACTGTAACATTTTTCAATCCTTTTTATACTTGATATGTTTCAAATCAACACAAAACGTCTTTGTATTGCATCGAACAATTTTTTTTGCGAAATTCATTAACTGCACCTGATTTTATATGATAATTTATATGGAAAAAATGAATATTTTTTCTTAAAAACGCTATATCTCAGGAACGACGCAAATTACTTTGGGGAGTTAAGCTTTTTCGATAGAAAAACGTCTGATAAACACGATGGAATCAAAATTTTTAAAATCAAAATATACGTATTTTGAGAAAAATCGATTTTTAGTTTTAAAATTGAAAAATATGATATCTGGCAACACTGTACCAAAAAAATAATATTTTTTCTGGAATCCCTGAACGATTTCCTTTAAAAAAGCCGAAGGTCGAAAATGTGTAGGTGCAATCGTTTCAATGATAAAAATAAAAGAAAGAGAGGATAATTTTCATATCGGCCAAAACGAGGGGTGCTGCCACGGGCCGAGGGGTGATCCGATCGGCACCAAAATTTGGATTTTTTCTTTTTCCATCTAAACAAATGTTTCAACCAAATTTGGTTCAAATCCGTGATGGTCGGTTGCAAGTTTCCACATTTTCTCGGTCACTTCATATGGAATGACCCATATTGGTTTTATGATGGTTTCAATATCCTCCTCTAGTCTAGATATCTAGTCTGCGCATCCTTGTCAGAATCATCATCCGAGCAGAACTAAAATTGACAACATTGAATAGTTTTGGAATTTTCACCGAGTTTGTGTCAAGGCCGGTCTTTTTCCTAAAAAAAAACTGATGTTTTCTGTTTTCCGAAGCTTATTATCTTTGGGAATATTACTTGAAACTTCTTCTGGGTATCATCCATAAACTCCTTCTGGGGATTCCTACTGAAACCCCTTCTAGGAATATCTACTGAAAATTCTTCTGTGGATTTCTACAGATTCCTCAGTGATTTTCTTCTGGAAATTTTTCCAGATTCCTTTAGAAGTACCTTTAGGGATATCTACAACTGTTTGATCTGGGATTCCTTCTAGGGCTCAAATCAGCATTTCAGTATTCTCACAAAATGAACTTCAGAAAGAATTCATGGAGAAATCATAGAAAATAACTCTTGGAGGATTCCCACTAGGAAATCCTGGAGGATTTCTTCAAAGAACTCCCAGAAGATCCTCCCAGAAGAACTGTTTAAGGACTCCCACGACGAAGTTTTAGGAAAGATGTTGCAGAGTAAATCGTGTAACACGGTACGGTACCTGCTCGCAATCCTCAGGCACATCAGCCTGTAAGTACTTTCCAGCTTACCACGGTAGCTTTCGGTACTTAGCGCCGTGCCCCACGGCCGGCCGCCATAACTTGGTATGGCCATAGTCACACTAGCCAGAATCTTTTGCTTACTGGCATACACCGCAGAGCTATTGGACAGTGCCACTATAGCTGCGGAGTCTTTCCACTACACTGACCACCGCTTGCTGCTCCGACTTCCGGTTGTTCACAACCTCAGTTTTGTGGTGAGCCAACTCCAGTTTCCTGGATCTCATCCACGCCTTTACAACCTTGATCAAGCGGGCAGTAGTCAACTCCACTACTTCGATCGATTCACCGTAGACTTCCAGCGTAGTATCGTCGGCAAAGTCGACGATCTCTACCCGCATCGGGAACTGTAATCTCAACACCTCGTCGTACATGACATTCCATAACACCGGACCCAGGATGGAACCTTGCGGGACTCTTGAGGATATGTGAAAGCACTTCCGACCCACCAACCTCTATGTCGAAAACTAGTACTCGATACTGGAAGTTATTTCCGAGAATCTTGTACAGATACTTGGGTATCGCCAGACGCAGGGGCGCATCAGCAATAGCCGGCCAACTGGCGCTATTGAACGCGTTCCTTACATCCAGAGTCACTACTGCACAGTAGCGAATCCCCTTCTTCTTGCGCTGGAACGCTATCTCGGCGGTTTTTGTTACCGACAGAATGGCGTCTCCGGCGCCCTCTCCTTCCGTAAGCCGTACTGCCAACTCGAGAGATCATTTACACCCTCGGTGTGCCTCAACATTCTATTGAGGAAGATCTTTTTGAGCACCTTCCCGCCGTGTCGATCAACCATGTTGATCTTTATGTCGACGGGTCTCCGGGTGGTTTTTCCGCCTTTGCCAATAAACCAGGCTCTGCCTCTTCCATACTTCTGGAATAACTCCCTCGTCCAGGCATTTCTGCACAGCAGACTTGAACATCTCAGGAGCCTCTGCAATAGCTACTTTTAAGGCCAGGTCACGGTGTGTTGAAACACGATTATTATCGAAGTTACATGAACCTAAAAACTTTTTTCGTAATAAGTTAGCCTCAACCGTATAGAAAAAGATTCTGGGGGGTAGAAAATCTTTCATCGGGGAAAATTGAAATAAAATGGATTTTAGTATTTTACCATTTTTTCCATATAAAGCTAGCAAAAACAATTAAGTCAATCTTCTCTTTGACAGACACCTTTCCAATAATTAATTTGAACATCCATAGAGTGAAGCAAATGTTGAACATTTTACAACGAATTATATGTTGTTTAAGGCGTTCGTTCTATGTGACCAGCCCACTAGAGTCTGCCAAAATCCATTTATCAGATATATGAATAGCGCATAAAGTCAATGCCCTCTATGTGAAGATTCTGCCTCTTATCTCTTGTTGAATTTCACTTACAACAAACTGCTAATGGATCATCCTTAAGTATAGACGTGATATATTGAATGCAAGTTCGATAACAATCGTATTTTAGCACAAAAATTCAAAATAACAAATATTGAACAAACCAGAAATACCACGAATCAGCTCATGTAGGCTGTAATTTATGCTGTAATTGGTGTTTGCTGATGGAAGATTGAGGAACGGATGAGATCTAAGACTACGTCAGCGTGTGTTGATGTGCAACATACCTAGAAGAGCGGGGCAATCAATGTTGCCTTGAAGAAGATCTCCAACAAAATAAACTTTGACCACATTGCGTCTCGCACTGAAAGATCCAAATTAATAAGCTGACAGTGACTCTTATAGCTTGTCAATGTTAGCGGATTCCTCCACCTGAGATGACGTAGCGCAAAACGGATATATTTACGCTGTACTCTTTCAATGCGGGGAATTTCATTGTTGTAATAAGAAGTCCAAACAACAACCGAGTATTCCAAGATGGGGCGCACTATATTACGTAGCCATTTAGAAGGGAAATTAGGCCGTTGGCATCGACAGGAACTACGGGTAATGTCTGAAAATTCACAAGTCACGTCTATACTTTAGGACGATGTGTTGTCATTGTAAGAGTTTGTTATGAGTAAAGTTCAACAAGAAATAAGAGGCAGAACCTTAATATAGAGGGCATTGAATTTATGTGCTATTCTGATATATCAAATTTGGCAGACTCTAGTGGGCTGGTCACATAGAACGAACGCATTATACAACTTATAATTCGTTGTAAAATGTTCTACATTTGTTTCACTCTATGGATGTTCAAATTAGTTATTGGAAAGGTGTCTTTCAAAGAGAATATTGACTTAACTGCTTTTGCGTAACACTAGCTTTATATGGAAAAACCCAGATTAATCCACCTAGTGGTGATAGTGCCTTTCTCGTCGAATATGTACTCAAGAGCCATAAGCCGAAGTGTTCCTGAATTCTGAGAATACTCAAGAACGGAACAAATCTCATTTTCTTCTTTTGTCACAGTGCTCGTTGACTTATCAATGGGGGAGTAGAGTTGATAAATAAATTATGTATTTAATGAAAAAAAAATACCCAAACAATTGAGCAAATTCGCTCAACTCATCGGATTGAGTAGGACATTTCCTGGAGGACTCTAATTTTACTTTGAAATTTAAATTTTTTCTGGTTAAGGGGTATTAGGGGCGTAATTGACACCCTAAACAAATGAGTACGTTAGGCCCGTATAACAGAGAAAAACTTAACATAATATTATTATCAGTTGGCTTACAATTTTAGTTTCTTTCCTACGTATTTCAATCATTTAAAGCAGGTAGAATGTCTTTATTGTAAAGAAATAATGAATGGTAAATCGTGTGTTTTTTAGGGCTGCCAGAGAAGGTACGGGGCGAAATGGACACCCATCGGGGCATAATGGACACCCCTGCATATTGTATGCTACCTAATTGTTTGATTAGATCGATCAGTTAAGTAATTTGCCCACGGAGATCGATACCACATATAAAATACTCCATCTTAGACGAGTTTACATAACATCAAAGTTAATTAAATAAACTTTGGGCTAAAATAATCCAATTGATTTTTTCCAAACACTCTTAAACGCCTAAGAGTATGCAATGCGCGCACATCCATTCGTAATTGCCAGTGTTCATTTCGCCCCAAATCTACTAGGGTGCCTGTACCAGTTATCGCACCACCTAAGAAAAACTATTTCTACAAAAATAATAAGAAGACCGACGAATGTAAACAATAAGTCAAATGATTGATTAGTTTTCATACTTAACAGGAAAAATATAAAATCGGTGCCAAAACTACTTTTAGTATTTATTACGGCGTGTGCCAATGATAGGAACCCTGTACCAGTTATGGATACATTTGTTAATTTGGGTTCCACTTCGCACTATTTACATGCATTCCTTATGGGATTTGCCATAACTGGTACACTATGGCGAAATAGGGTGCAAGGAGGCCGAAAAGTTAAGGAAAATGATTTATTTCTACCATAATTTGAGCAAATTGTAAAGTTTGAATGATTGCAATCATCTTTTGTGATCGTGATCTATTGTTCACGAATTTTTTCTTGTTGATTTGTGTCTGTAAAGGTTGAAAATCAACTATGGCGAATTTGAGGTACTATAGCCATAACTGGTACACTGAGCCTACAACATTGGAATTTCTATTTTGAGTAAATTCTAATCACAAATAAAATTCTTTATCCATAGCTAAATCTACGTATACATGCAGATAAGGTAGCTATTCGCTTGTTTTTATGGTGGACACACTCAAACACTCGTAATACCTTATTTGCTGCTGCATTGAAATTATAAGAATTTCACATATTCACAAACATATTTAAATTTCAATGATATTTAGGTTATTTTGGAGGCATATGAATGGTAAGGTACACCGGGGCAAGTTGAAACGGGTGGGGCAAGATGAAACGCGAAGTTTTGAAATAGATTTGAATACAATTTCTAAATTTTTCTTTCGCTAAAAGATTGTTGGAATCAAAAACTAAGTGTTATGGCATTCAAGTTGTTTACCATTAATGGATAACATCATGTTAACCCGCTGTTTCAACTTGCCCCGGTGTACCTTACTTTTGAAAAATAAAAAGATGACTTATGCATTAAAAGTTTAGCATAAAAGTCAACGGTTTCGACAAAAATAGAGGTGTCCATTATGCCCCGATCTTCCCTATTTATTTGTGCCCTTCCTCAAAATGATGAATTCCGAATAAAATTTCCAAGGGGGGCCCCTCTTGACTTGAGAGAAAATCGAAATTTATATCAGCCTTATTCAGAAAAGCAACAATTACACAGCGAAATAAAAAATAACTTTTTGTCTGTCTCAAGAGCAAACCTATGTATCTCCGAAGGATTTTGGGCCGCTGAATCTGAATCCGGGCTCAGATTTGCTCTAACACGTCACCATTTTGAGCTATACCTCAATTTATAGGACAAAATATGCGATTTTAGGCTTTTTTGACTGCAAGCCATTAAGCAAGGAAATATTTTTTGTAAGCAATCAAAAGGTTAATTGGTCAATTAACATATAAATTAACGACTCATGCAAAATATTTCGTTGATCAATTGATAAATTAACCTTTTGATTGCTTAAAAAAATATTTTCAAGCTTGATGGCTTGCAATCAAAAAAGCCCAAAACTGCATATTTTGCCCTATAAATTGAGGTATAGCTCAAAATTGTGACGTGTTAGAGCAAATCTGAGCCTGGATTCGGATTCAGAGGACCAAAATCCTTCGGAGACACACAAGTTTGCTCTTGAGACAAAAAATGTTGCGCTGTGTTATATCAAAGCCATAATCGGATTGGGAAACTTATTGATGGCTCATATTCCGAAGTTATGTATTATGTTAAACGTATAAGCAGGGCTGAAAAATATCAAATCTCTCAGTTGACTGCTTGACCACTTTTCACTAGCACTGGATGACGATCATTATCAAGATATTTCGGCAGTTTTTTTTCTGCACACTTTAGCCTTTATTTTATTATCATTAGTTATAAGATTTGTGTAAAATTTGACAAAAAAGTGCAAGCTAGTAAAATTTCTCATAATAAAACCCATTCAAAACAACGTTGGTTCATCCTACTGTATATTTTCGTCTCAGGAATCTAAAATGGTGTGATTTGACAAGATCGCTTTAATTTTTATTAAGATTTTGTTCTTTCACGCATATTTATCGCTTGCATTGATTTTGTTCACGTTCGTAATTTCAGCGATGTATCCAATTCTGATTCTGCAACACTGCTGGTAATCTTAGGTGTGGTCAGAGACTATTTTCTTGCTACCCGTTTATCTGGGCATTCTACATTTTTGATGATTTGATGTTTCATATGCATGGGTTTGGTTCACTTTTTTAACTGGCCACTTCCGGCGGGACACCTGGAACTGGTTCCGGAACACAACCGGGTCAGGTATGTTATTTGTGGACTGATTGGTAATTATCGGTGACAAATATCGGAAACAGCTTGTTAAGCGTTACGCGTTTCGACCTACTATTCTTCGGTCATCGTCAGACGCATTCAGTTGAATTCACCCCTTTAACATCGTCTTAATATTATAAGCGGTTCAGATGTGGTCTGAAACTATTTTCCTGCTTACCGTTCATCTGGTTATCGATAAAGCCGCCACTTGGTGTGTCACATGCATAGGTTTGGTTCAGTTTTTTTAATTGATCACTTCCGACGGGATACCTGGAACCGGTTCCGGAACACAACCGGTTCAAATACGGTATGAAACTATTTTCCTGCTAACCATTCATCTGGTTATCGAAAAAGCCGCTCTTTGATGTGTCGCATGCATGGGTTTGGTTCACTTTTTTAATTGGCCACTTCCGGCTGGACACCTGGAACCGGTTTCGGATCACAACCGGTTCAGATAAGGTATTTTCCGGCTTACCGTTTATCTGATTATCGAAAAAGCCGCTCTTTGATGCGTCGCATGAATGGGTTTGGATCACTTTTTTAATTGGCCACTTCCGGCGAGACATCCGGAACCGGTTTCGGAACACAACCGTTCAGATACGGTATGAAACTAATTTCCTGCTTACCGTTCATTTGGTTATCGAAAAAGCCGCTCTTTGATGCGTCGCATGCATGGGTTTGGTTCAATTTTTTAATTGGCCACTTCCGGCAGGACACCCGGAACCGGTTCCGGAACACTACCGGTTCAAATATGGTCTGAAACTACTTTCCTGCTTACCATTCAACTGGTTATCGAAAAAGCCACTCTTTGATGTGTCACATGCATGGGTTGTGTTCACTTTTATATTTGGCCACTTCCGGCACGACACCCGGAACCGGTTCCGGAACACTACCGGTTCAGATATAGCCTTAAACTATTTCCCTACTTCCCGTTCATCAGATAATCGAAAATGCCGTGGTTTGATGGGTCGCATGCATGGGTTTGTTGCATTTTCATATCTGGCCCCTTCCTGGGGTACCGATCCGGAACACCTAAATGGCCATAACTCCGGAACGGCTGGACCGATCCGAACCATTTTCAATAGGAAACAATGGGACCATATTCCGCGTCGAATGAACCGTCGGTCGTTAAAATCGGTTGATGTTTACTATCTAAAAGTTAGGTGACCTTTTTTGTACACACACACACACACACACATACGCACACACATACATACACACACACACACATACACACACACAGACATCATCTCAACTCGTCGAGCTGAGTCGATTGGTATATAACACTTGACCCATCCGGAGGCTCTATCAAATTTTCGTTTTTGGAGTGAACATATAGCCTTTCGGTACACCTTGGTGTACGAGAAAGGCAAAAATGGTAAAATACTAAAATCCATTTTATTTCAATTTTCCCCGATGAAAGATTTTCTACCCCCCAGAATCTTTTTCTACACGGTTGAGGCTAACTTATAACGAAAAAAGATTTAAGGTTCATGCAACTTCGATAATAATCGTGTTTCAATACACCGTGCAGGTTCGGAACTCCGTCCGGACCTGGGGCTTTACCTACGCTAAGGGACTTAGCTATCCCCGAAAGTTCCACATCGGTGACCCTCTCCTCATCGCCAGCCCCAGTCCCCGGCTGTCCTACGAAAGGAGGCCAAGGACTAGGATCATGACGCGGAAAAAGACCTCCAATGATCCCCTCCAACATCTCTGGAGATTGCTCTGTAGGAGCCATTACACCTCTCGTCTTGCCCATAACGATCCTGTAGGGGTCACCCCACGGGTTGGTATTGTCACTCTGACAGAGACCCTCAAAGCAGGCCTTTTTGCTTGCTCTTATCTCGGTCTTCAGCATGGATTTTGCAGCGGCGTGCAAATCGTGCTCGTTGCATCCTCCGGCCCGTTGGCAGGCGAGGCGCAGGTCCGCAATCGCTTGAGTCCACCAGTAAGCCGGTGGTCTCCCATTTCAAGGGTGGACTAGCCTAGGCATGGTCGCATTGCAAGCACACGGAGCACCGCTTCCAGCTCGTCGCCGTCTAAACCAAGTAGATTTTGCTCACGGCGGAGCGTCTCACTGAATACCCCTTCGTCGAAGTGTGATGTCTTCCATCTGTGAGGGCTTGGCCTCTTCCTTCTGCCTGTTGTTGTTGTAGTCGATACTGTAGCGAACCGCCAGGTGATCGCTGAGTGTAGCTATCATCTATTCTTCAGTTCAGTTCAGGCGACCACGAAGCCCTCATAGGTAATAGACACCAACTCTTGGACGGGGAATTTACCCGTCGTCTATATCACTGCCATTTTCCTGGACCCATCCGCGACCCAGTTGCAGTTGCCAGCGGGTATGGGTCCGCTATGATGGCGATATCCGTCGCCCGATCAGAAACCATCTGACAAAAGATTTGCTAAGCTGCGTCACAGTGGTTCAGGTTTAGCTGCGTTACCTGCACTGTAATTTGTTCACTGCGACTTTCTTGAAGGCCGGGTACCTTGGACCACCCGTGGTTCACGGATTTCTCGGTACAAACCAGACAAATGGGTGGACTTGTACGTCTTGTGCCTTATGGCCTTCGGCGCCACATCCCCTACACAGTTTGCTCCTGTCATGGGCTTTTCCAGTCCCATGATTTGTGTCGTGGATCCAGACACTTGAAATCAACATCCGCTCCGGTGGCTGGTGGAAGGTCATCTGACATACGCACCAGCTTTCCTTGATTTTCCCTACTTTCACGGCCTTTTTTTGTTCGCCACAGGTAGCTGAACCAAGGCTTCATATGTCCCTGCCGGCCCCTTCGGTAGCCGAACGGCTGCGATGGCCACCTGCATCTCACACTGTTACCGCAGTGCCATGGCGAGCTCACTTTGGTGACGTCGTCTAGGTTTTTCAGGCGCCCTTGCGTTCCTTGTCGCGCTTGAACTATAGGATCATTTCACCCGTGCAAGTACGCCTAATACTAGGCACGTCGGCTCCCAGGTCCACGAGCTTGGCGTCACTTCGCATCGCTTTCAGGACGTCCGAGTATTTAGACTGTTCGGTCTTGATGACGAGCTCGTCGCGTCTCAAGAGGTCTGAGTCTGTTGGAAAGGACACGCGACAGTTTCTTATACGCCAAAATTTAAAAGAGTAATCCCTCTATAATTGACACAATCTAGTCCGTGCTCTTTAACCGTTATGTGGCCAGCAAACTTTTTGCTTTTTTATACACCGTGTATTTTAAATGGGTGCTGGGTACCCGGGTACCCTGCTGGCCACATAAGGTTTAATGTAGATTGGGCACATGAGGCCACCTGGTTGGCAATTCTTTATCCTCCCAATTTTTTATAACAATCTGGTGGATTGATTGATGTAGCTGCTCGCTTCTGTTCCTAAAAAGTTCGAGTGAGATCCCGTCCTTCCTGTTTGTCCTGTTGTTCCTGTTTTCAGGGCCTTCTTAACCTCATTCAATGTTGGTTGTCCCACTGCAGTGCACTGCGTGACCTTCATCCATTATGTAAATGCTGTTCCAAGGCGCTACCATTCAACAAATCTTTGAAGTGTTCCTTTCACCTGGCTGCAATCATTGGTTTGTTTGTCAACAAATTTCCTTTCCGGTCATTTGCTCATGGCGGGCACTGGCGCAGTCTTGTGCCGCGTGCCGTTGGCTGTTGCATAAAACCTTCGCATATCGTGCCTGTCCATACTTTCCTGCGCTTCAGTAATCACACTCTTTTCGTGCCGCTGTTTTTTACTGCGGTGGATTCGTTTTACTTCTACTCTAGCCACTCTTGCCATTCCAGTACCGGCCACTGCATATCCATTACACTTTAATAGCACCGAGAACGCAGTCGATACTCCTCCATCAGCCAAAAAAATATTCATATAGGATATCAGAACTCACTTTGAACATTCAAACCACAATTCTGACGAACGTAGCAGCAAACCATGCTGCGTTTGTTTATATTGACTTTGCTCTATTGCATAAATTATTTTGGAATACAATTAGGACATCCTTCAAAAATATTTTTCTCCTCTTGATCCAGGAAAGCAACACTTTTTTGAAAATTTTAAAGAAAGAAATACGCATTTATCCGTTCCTTACCGTTGCTAACCATAGTTAGCAACGGATAAATGCGGATTTTTCCGGTTAGCAAAGGAAGTGTCAGATCATCAGATTATCCAAATCATTTTTACGACGGAGTTTTTGAGAATAAAATAAAAAAAAACTCGTGGTATGCCAAAAATATCTATGAAATTTGTAGTTCAAAATACTTTTTCAACACATTAAGGAGCAATTCTGCCATTAAAGATGCAATAATTTATCTAAAATTTCATCAGAACTAAATATTTGTTATAAATCCGTTTAGATAGGGTTGATAAATTTGAAAAATCCAATAATTGAGAAGCTGAACAAAAATAACAGGCAGATTAAATAATGTAAATTATTCTAACCCTACTGAAAAAGTCAAGCTTTTCAACGTGGACTACCTAAATAAGTTACCATGTCTCTATGCACTAATTTCTCTCAAATATCCCACAAGTGATCTTCATGCCCCATACAGGAGACCCCCTTTAGCTGTTCATCAGCAAAAACGATCTTTTTTACTCGCTGTAGTGTGTGTCGGTCGTAGCTCGATTGTTCATTGATTGCACACTGACGACCCCAACGAAGCCCGACCATAACGACTTTTGTTATCGATACCTACCCGTAGCGGAAAGATTATAAACAATCCGTCGACGACGACGGTTGATCCCGGTAGTTTTGGGGATTGCTTTCAAGTGCGCGGTTACTGTGTTGGCCTATCGAACGACCGGTGGTGGTGCGATTTCGGCGGTAATGGCTGGTGCCTAAACTTGCAAAAAGAAGAAAAAAGAGTTGTGGAGTATGGTCGTTAAACCATTCCGGTTCGCTGATATTGAACGTTGAACTACACTGAAGTGGCCCGGTTTATTTTTTTCGGTGCAAAACGTGGCGTAGGAAAGTGAAAGGAATGTGATACGTCGGGCCATACGAGCAACGAGCCAAAGATGAAAATAAAGCAGCCAAAAATGTTGAAATCGATAAAAAATAAATATTAATGCTATTACGTTTGCTTATTTTTGGATGCGTTTATTGCTCTAGGTTGTGCTGCTGCTGTTGAGTGTGTGTTGAGTGCTCTATAGTGGTGTTCATTAATCGTCGAGTCGGGATCAATATTGCAGCTAAATGAGAACTACATGAAAATCAAGTGAGAAATCAATTTGTAGTGAGGCGAAAATATGAGTGTCCTCCGGAGGCCCTTTGTGGCTGTGCTGGTGCTGTGTCTCGTGACGTCCCTACTGCTGGCCCAGAGGAACGATGGCGGAGGAGGTAAGTGATGGTTTTGTTTTGCAGCAACAAAAAGAAATTTCAATAAGTAATTACTATAATTTATGTTGACGTTGTTTTCTTACCCAGTCTATGATCGTTAAAAAAAAAGAGATTTTATCAACTATTATTATGGGATATTTTCGGCGAACCTGAGCTAAAAATCAAGATTGCGTTGTGAGTATTGTTCACTACATACTGCAAAATTGCAAAATTGAACGAACACTTGCTGAATTGTATACAAATGTTTCAACTTTGACAAGTTATGGGCACTACGGTTTGAACTTATAAATTGAGTTAAGTTTTCTACCAATTACAACTGTGCATTTACATGATCCAACAGTATCTTACTTGCGATATTTACTTCCAATGAAAAAGTTAGATACTCAGTCAAAGGAATTCTATAAGAAGTATCAAACGACGGTATAAAGGAGTTAATAAGAAGAATAGGGATTTATTTTAAATATAAACCTTCTATAATTTCAATTGCAAACCTATTGTTTTTTTCCTAAAGTATTATATTAAAAAAATATTCGATGATTCCTCTACAAGTTCTACCAAGGTTTTCTAAACGAATAAGGATTACTTCAGGAATTCTGCAAAAGATTTCTCCAGGGAATCCACCGAGCGATTCTTCAAAAAAAAAATCTTTAGATTCCTTGAGCATTTTTTCTCCAAATATACTTTAAGATCATTTCTCCAATAGTTCCTGCAAGAATTGCTCCAAGGATTCTTACACAAATTTATCCATACAATTATATAGGAACTTCATAAAATATTCCTCTAGGCATTCCTTCCACGAATTCTTTTAAGAGATTATTCAATGCCCCTAAAGCGATTTTTCCAAGGATTCTATTATTATGCTTTCAAGGAACCTTCAATAATTTACCTAGTATTTCGAAACAGATTTTCTACGAATCCTCAAGGGTTTTTTAAAATATTTTTCTTTAAAGGATTTTTCAGGATTCTCTTCAAGGGTTCTTTCAGGAATTTCATCATCCAACGAATCCTTCAGGAGTTCATAAATGGATTTCTTCAATAAGTTCTTCAAGATATTTTCTAAGAAAATCCTCTTATATTTTTTTTATTAACATTGCTTCATGTCGATCAGGAATTCTTCAAAAACTTAACTCCATTTAGGAAATCTCCAGAAATTTCTTCACAGATTTATTAAGGCATTTTTCCTTAGAAAATCTTAGAAAAAAAATCCTCTTGCGATGTTTTGTAAAAATGCGTAATTACTTCTTCTAGGAACTCCTCCTTGATTGGTCTAGAAGTTCTTATCAGAATATCTGCAAACCCTTTTTTCATAAATTTATTCCTTCATGAATTGATCCCAATCTTTTTTCAGAACTTCTTTAATGATACTTTAAGAGTTCCCTACAAGATTATAACCAAAAATTATCCAATTATCACTGCAGGATTTTTTGCACAGGTTCTGCTGGAAGTTCTTCCAAGAATACCTTCAGGAATATTTCAAATGATTCACCTAGATAGTCCTTTCAAACGAGATGAACCAGCCGAGGGCTGAAAATCTCGATAATAAAGATAAATAAAAAATAATAAAGTCCTTTCAAGAATTTTTTTGATAACAATTCTTTCATGTATATATATTTTGGTTGTTGATTATTTTCGGTGATAGCACACACTAAAACTCCATGTTCATAACGTTTCCACCTACTGAACTTCAGCCATCTACATCAGATTTTTTAAGAACCAATCGATCACCACCAGTAGTGTGGATTCAGTACTAACTTAATTCTTCAGTAGGTCGAAACGTTATGAACATCGAGTTTTAGTATGTGTTATCACCGAAAGTAATCAACAACCGAAATATATAAGATTAGATGGTGGCCTGAAATTCTCCCAAGTATGCCATTGAGAATTTCCACAATGAAACCGGAACTCCTTCAAGCATTCTTTACAGATTTTTCCAATGATTGATCTTAGAGCTCCATCAAAGATATTTTTAAAATATAAAAATGAATTTCTGTCTGTCTGTCTGACCCTTATGGATTCGGAAACTACTGAACTAATCGGTCTGAAATTTTGTATGCAGGCGTTATTGGGACCGCAGAAGGTTCTTAGCATAGTGTGAGACCTCTCCGATCTCCGAAAAGGGGAGGCTCCCATACAGGTGACTTTGCGGGGGACGTCCCTATGGAGCTGCATGCCAAAAAAACACAGCAGGCAAGCAGTACGACGCTTGCCGGGACAGCTAGTATCTTATATAAATCAGAAAATTTCGTCAAAAATTATTTCAAGAATTGCTTAGAAGTTTCTCCAACTATGTTTCTTGCAGTTGCTCTAACGATAAGCTTAGTTATGCTATAGGAATCCCTTCAAAGTTTATTTTGGGATTTTCTTAGTAATTTCACAAATGATCTTACCTAGATTGAAGATCATTAAGATATTTTAATGAAACTTCTAAGAAATTCTTAAAAAAAAATCACCAAGTATTTCCTTCAAAGACTTCCATCAAAGGATTCCTTTAGGGATTTCTTCATGTATGCATCCAGGAGATCCTTCAAGGATCTTAGCATTAGTTTCCCAAGATCGTATTGTATTCCACAAGAGTTCTTCCAGGAATTCCACCAAGTTATACTCAAAGAATTCATCCGAAGATTGCTCTGCCGTTTCATTAAAGAGTTCTTTTACAATGCCTCCAAAAATCCTTCATATGGCAAATGTGGGATCCTTACATTGAGCAGAATGTCTTCATGGATTATTCCATGAATTCCTCCAAGAATTTTCAGAAATATCTCATTGGATTCATCGTTTTTTTTTGGATTTGTCTTGAAAATCTTCCAAGGATTTCTTTAAAAAAAAAGACCAAAAATAATTTCTCCATTTTCAGAGGATGAATAAACCTTCTTTTGAGGTTCATTTTATTATTCAAGGATTTTTTTCCAAGAAATTCTTTGAAACATTGTCGTTACAAGCATATTGAAAGGAAGATTTCTTAAGAAAATCCCCATGGATTTCTCTAAATATTATTTCAGCTGTACCTCTAGAGTTTCTTTAAGTAATTTCTGCTGGGGTTTTTCCAGTATTTTCTCAAAGAATTTGTTCTGCAATTCTTCCAAGATTACTTCCGACATTCCTCCAAGGGTTCCCACAGAAAGTCCTCCAATGAATTGTATATGAATTCCTTCATAGATTCCTTCAGTTTTCGGGGATTTTCCGATTGATTTCTTCACGAAACCTTTAAAAGTTCTTGCATCAATTCAATCATGTATTTTTCAAGCATTTTTTGAGAATTTTGCTCTTTTTTCGGGAACAAGAGTTTCAAGAACTCCTTCGGAGACACCTATTACGGTTTTTCTTGGAGTTGCTCTAAGAAATTTTCCAGGGAATGGTTCGGAAATTCCTCTATGCATACATTGAAGAATTCCTTCTATGATTCCAGTGCCCTCCACGAATACCTCCAGTAATATTCTCAAGAAGAATTCTTGAAGCCATTCCTTTGGGGTTTCCCAACACAATCCCTTCAACAAACGCTCATATGAATTCTTTTAGAATTCCCTCTATGATTCCTGTAGGAGTTTATTCAAGATTCCTAAAGGAAATCTCGAGACAACTACCTCCGAGGGTTCCTCCAAACTTCTTTTCAACCATTGCTTAGGGAAATTCCTCTAAAGAATTTCTTCATAAATTTCTCCATTGCTCCTTGAGCATATCTTCAACGACTTTCTCTAGAAATTCGTAGACATCAAGGTAGACATCTTTCGCAATTCCTTCGTAAAGATTTTAAGGATTTCCTGCAAGTATCTCGGCAAGTATTCCTCCACGTATTCCTTTAGGGATTTCCAGAATCCAAAGACAAGCTTGTACAAAAAAGGAAATCTTTTGGATTTTTTTCCGAACAATTTCCCTCAACGTTTTAATCAGGAACTTCTTCAAGTATTAAATCATAAAGTCTTTCAGAAATGTTGTCATTCAGTCCTTCAAGAATTCCCTCTGGAAGCTCTGCAAAAATAGTTTCAGGATGTTCATTTAGGATTTGATTAAGAATTACTTGAAGGATTCCTCAAGTAAGTCTTCCTCTTCCTAGAATTTCATCAGGCCCAGGAAGAACTTCAAGGATTCCTCCAGATATACCAAGTTTACCATGAATTTCTTTGAACATTTCTTCAAAGAGGAATCCTTTGGGAGTTCCTGCTGTGATGGATTTTTAAAAACATGCTTGAAGGAATTTCTGAAGACTCTTCCAAGATGCCTCTAGAAAGGCCTTCAAAGGATTCTTTTTTTATTCAAGGTTCCACCCACACACAACTTTAACTGTAGGAAATACCGTAAAGTGTGCTCTTTCTGATAGTGATGCTTTTGAGCGTGACCGAAATAAGATGGACATATTTGGAGGAAATAATAAACGGATTCATGAAAAATTTCTAAATCCTTGGAGAAAACGTGAAAGGAATTTTATTGAAGCATAACAAAAGCAAATGCTTCATAAAACCCTTATAGGCATGTGAGGATTGACAAATTCCGAAAGGATTGTTGGCGAACTTTCAGAAAGATTATTTGGAAGAACAACTAAGGAAATCAATGATAAAAATCATGAAGAAATTCTGGTAGAAAGCTTGAAGCCATTCTGAATGGAATCTTAGAAAAAATAAAAATAAAAAAGTACTTGGAGGCATTCCTGAGGAAATTCCCAAAGGATTCGATCGTGGAGAAATTTTTAAGAAATCCTTAAAAAAAATGCTAAACGAATCCATAGAAAATCTTTCTTGAGGGGATCCTGTAGGAATATTTGAAGGAATTTCTGAAGAATATCTGGCACTGCCTACAAATACTTTGAGGAGTTCCTGAAGGAATCCTTAAAGTAAAGATACCTTTGATACACCTACCTAAGAGTTACTAGAATAATACTTGAAGGAATTCCTGAAGAAACAATCATCCCTAGTGGGATGTTGGCGTCAACATGACCCAGACAGGCACGCTGATGGTGCACTACGCCATCCTTACCATCTAAGGAGGGTTCAATAAACTAAAAAAAAATGTTTGGGGAAATGTTTGATGAAATCTTAACCCTCGAGCGATCGCGCTGTTGTATTTTGTACAACACGTTGAAAAAAGTTCGCTTTTTGTACTCAGCATTGGCGTGGTGTTGGTGGGGGTGGCCAACCGCGCGACTGCCAGAAGGTTAAAAGAAGTTTCAAAAGAATTATTGAAAGAACTCTGAAAAACTTCTCACAGACATGACAAGAGAAAATTTTGAAAGAAGTTCTGAATTGATCTTTATAGAAATTGTTGATGGAATCTTTGAGAGACTTTATATAGTATGTATTCCATTGACGAAATTTAAAGAATTCTATGAAGGAACTTCAGAAGGAGTGTCTCTTGAAAGTCATATGCTGTCTTGGAGGCATATGTTGTCATAGTTTCTCTTAGGGCTTCATGGGGTTTCGTCTTGAATTATTTTGCGCGATTTATTCTGGTGTTCCTCTCCAGATTTCCCCAGTAGTCCTTCCCGATATTTGCACCAGAGGTTATTCCTAGGATTCCTCCAAAGATTTCTTCAGGAATTTTGTATAAATTTTCTTCTGGAGTACCTCCTGGGATTCATTCCAAAGGGTTTCCCTGTAATGTTTCCAAAATTCCTCACGGAATTTCTACCGCAATTTCTCAGTTAAGAATTTTACTGCAGTTTCATCATGATATTTCTCAAAGGCGATCGTAGGATTCGTTTTAAAGGTAAATTTGAGATTTCTCTGATCATCTCCTAGACAAATTTTCATGGTGCTTCTTCCTTCAAAGGATTTATTCTGAACTTTCTTTCATTTTCTCCTGTTTTTGGAGTTCATTTTGGGATTTCCGCAGGAGTTATTGCTGATAATCGTCGCTTTCCTGTAATAGGGGCACAATTCATAGAATATGCGTTTGATAACTGGAAATCTCGAAGCACCTCCTACAAGTTCACTTATTTTGATTGCTGTGTCTTGGAAAGGGCCTGAAGGACTTACTGCTTAATTAGTTTGAATTACAATTTTCCGCCGAATATATTAGTTTACAAAAACAAAAACGAAAGTCATGAACTTCCATCAACGACCAAAATTTTTGATGCATAATTAAGATCTGATATCAAGATCGTACTTCAAAATATTTTAAGTAGAACAGCTTTTGAGTTTTTCTCTAAAAATCGAGATCTAGAGTTTTTAAAAATATGGAATTTACTGAAGTTCAAATATTTTGCGTTGCAGTCAACGAATTTTCAATCTTTTTGCATATATAGAAAGCTGAATTTAATATGTTTCGATCATCTGCACATAACTTTCGCATCTAATTAGTGGGATTCGAGATATTGATGATTATATAGGCCATTCTGCTTAAATTTGAGCAAAAATGGATCTATGACATTTCGTCGAAAGACATTTGGTCGAATGACGTTTGGTCGAATGACATTTGGTCGAAAGTACATTTGGTCGAAGGGACATTTGGTCGAATGGACATGTGGTCGAATCATATATTGTGGAGGGATCTATGACATTTGGTCGAAAGACATTTGGTCGAATGACGTTTGGTTGAAGGACATTTGGTCGAATGGACATTTGGTCGAAACTCATTTTGTGGAAGAAGAAGCATATGACATTTAGTCGAATGGACAATTCGTCGAATGGACATCTGGTCGAAAGGCACTAACTGATGAAAAGAGATATGAGTGGAAAATAATATTATAGATTTCGATATCATAATTATTTATATGATATTAAACAAGCAAGCCTCCTTGAATAAATGTACGACACGTGCTAAAAAAATCATTAGTTTGTAACTTGTTGCATAAATAACTATTTTGGCTCGCGTTCAGTTTATATGCAACATTGCGTCAAAGAACAGTCTATGTTTAAGGACAAACGTCTTGAATTCCCACTTCAACAGTGCATCAGAACTTCAGACGCACAATACTCAAGAAGCAAGCTTCAAACAACAGTGCATTTTATAATTCTGTTTTTGCTCACTTATAATAAGTTTAAAATAAGAAGATCAGGTGCGCTGGTTTTGTTTACGAAGAGATTTGTACGCTCGAAGTCACGAGTGGTGCCAAAGTTGGCCATTATGGCGGCCATTTGGGATCCTAACCAATCTGTCCTTAAAAGAAGGAAAAATATCCAATGAAAAAGTCTGCAGCTATAACATCCAAATATCAAACGGAAGAACAGCTTGTATTCAAAAGGGGAAATTTCTTCTGAAACATTCAGCAGTTGGTACAGGAAAACGCAATTAAATAAATAAACGTGAAAGAATAGCCTATGTTTCAAAGAAGGAAATATTCATGATAAAAAGACAGCAGCCATAACATTCAAACAAAGTACAACTACGAATTTTGAAAGAATAGCCTGTGTTCAAAAGAAGGAAAAATCATAGATGAAAAAATCACAACCATAATGTCCACTCTTCACTCTCAGCACAAATAACACACTTGAAAGAACAGCATATGTTGAAAAGAAGGAAAAATATTTGATGGAAAAGCCAGTATGTTATACACAAAAACGCAATGAAATGGTGAAACTGGAAAGAAGAGCCGAAATCTACACTGCACTACAATGTTTGCTTTTTATGTTTGATATAATTGAACACGATTAAATTGCTATACGACTTAACGTCTATTCGGCCAAACATACTTTTAACCAAATAAGTTCAGTAACATATAAATTATGATACCGAAATCTATAATATAATTTTTCATTAAAAACTCTTCATCAGTTAGTGCCTTTCAACCAAATGTCCATTCGACGAATTGCCCATTCGACGAATTGTCCATTCGACTAAATGTCATATGCTTCTTCTTCCAAAAAATGGGTTTCGACCAAATGTCCATTCGACCAAATCTCGGATACTTTTTCAAAACGACGTATGAACATAGGATTTGCGTGTATTATACGTCGTTTTGAAAAAGTATCCGAGAAATGTCCGTTCGACCAAATGTACTTTCGACCAAATGTCATTCGACCAAACGTCATTCGACCAAATGTCCTAAAGCCCTTTTAAAACATTAGATTTTAGCCAGTTACAGTAAAAATTTCAGCTCATATTTCAGCATTGGTTACGGAAATAAATATGTATGAAGGGAGCAACTTTGCTTAAAAATAGGACAAACATCGATTTGAAATCGACAGTCTTGTATGGAAAGTCGCTTTACTGTTATATTTTTCTTTCACGTTTTCGAACACAGGGCATGATTCTACACTAAAGATGATCACCAGCTTACCGAGTTCAAAAATGCTGTTAACTAGTGCTATTGAAAAGGTTGCCTGATTTTGAATTGTGCCTTAATGACAAAAAAAAAAATATAAAAACAATAGGCAATTTTGGGTTTTTCAATGAATTGTGGAAAGGGTCTTTATGATATGGAAGTTAACATAGTCGGGATTACTACCAGAACACTTCCCGAAATCCCTGCCAAAACGCTCCAGGAGCACTTGTTGGAATTTTGCAGGAATACTTTTTGACAAAACTTACGAAATTCCTTGTGAGAAATTTCCAAAGAAATTCCGGAAGTATTTGGAGAAATCTAAAGAGAAAATT
The DNA here is from genome assembly GCF_035046485.1 of Aedes albopictus. Taxonomy (NCBI): domain Eukaryota; kingdom Metazoa; phylum Arthropoda; class Insecta; order Diptera; family Culicidae; genus Aedes; species Aedes albopictus. The sequence continues at coordinate 246,388,468 of NC_085137.1, read as the reverse complement.
TCTTGGAAATCCTGAGAAAAACTGGGGCACATTGAAAACGTATGGTTGGAGTAATCCTGGGAAATAAAAAATAAATAAATAAATTTCAAGAAAAATCTCAGAAAATAATCTAGAAAAACTTTTGCAGAAGCCTTACAGGAATACCGAGCACGTTAGAACGGCTAGAAAGTCATAGCGAAAACCCACTATGAGAAATTCGGTTACCTTTAGAAAGAATTTCCGGAAGAAATCAAGCTGTGAGAAATCCCATTAGCTATTCCTGTTGAGATTCCGTGAAATCCGAGGAACAACTCCAAGAAATTTTGGGAGAAACATCTGGAGAAAACCAGAAAAAATAGGAAGAAGGAATTCCGAATGAAATTACGGGACAAATTCTGAAAGAAACTACGAAAGAACTCATCGGATTTGTTAAGAAATTTTCCCCTAAACACAAATGTCGGGAGTATTCATCAGAGAACTTTTTACCTTTTTCGATTTTTTTCAAATAACCTCCTATTTTTTAACATTCATTCTGCAAGTAACGTGTTTAGGTGTTTTTCTTTTGGAGCGGACCAGCAGCAATGGTTAAATCACATGTCTCTCATGTCTAGGATGTGGTTAGGTGAACTAGTCTAGTTGTGAGAACCACACAAAACAAGATTAAATAAAATGTTTCCTTTCCTATGCAAAATGGTTTTGAATGCTTACCATGTACGATATTGTCCTATTCAGGATATTCTAATGCTAACATAATTACCATGAAATCACCGATTGTACATATTTCCCCAATACTTACATGATTTTGCAAAATACCTACGAATCGCACCCAACCCTCATCGCGGCTGAGAATTTCATAATGAACCCCGACTAGCTTGGCGTCATCATCGCCTCTGAGAAGCATGAGTCAATTAAATTTTACAAAGAAGGGAGCAACAGTGTCGTCCATCCTCGGTCGGTACGACCATAAATTCAAACACCTCGCCTCGGTCTGTTCCACACGCCACTTGGTTGGCGTCAAGTGTGCCGACGCGCAGATTACGTGTTGAACGTGATGCTGTTCGTTCGCGCCTCATCCGATGCGGTAGATATACTACTTCCATCTTTAGAATCTAATTCTACCGAGCCGCGCCCCCATCAATCTATCAACCTGCTCGTTGCTGTTTGGGTCGGCAATTTTGATGAGTTCTTATTCCCAATTTGCGCGCAAAGTGGAAAACGCTCACAAAACAAATCCCGGCGTCATCTAAACACCACTTAAGAATGTGTTCTATGAGGTGTGGGAAAACGACGATGATGATAACAGAGAACATCGAGCACACAAATCTCGCATTAAACTCTCAATTGACGAACTGGCATGCATGGTTTGGAACATGATGGACGCTCGCGTTCAACACCGGGGATAATGATCTTTGGCACGAGGTATTCACAGGTCGGACCCGTGCGTGATGACGGCAGGGGCGTGTATAATTTTGACGCCTCGTGGAGAAATATTTACCTACTCTTCAGGTGAGTGTAGTCCCCGAAAAGGAATGGCGAATTGTGCTTCCTCTCCGGGGTTCATTTGCATTGGCTACGGAGTATAAATCAACTTAGTCGGGGAGCCTGTTGTGGTTTGTTGGATTTGGAAACATTGTTGTGCTTTAAATGATGGATCACAGGGACGTACACCGTCGTCAAACACTTGATCGAGTCGATAAGCTTTCATAGTATTGGAACTCAACTGTTCCCTCAATTTTTTCAGGTAAGGAGTCATTCATACACTTTGATACATAACTGAAAGTTGGAAGGGGTCTACAAGTTAGTTGATGATAAACGCTTTAATGACTCAATACATAATTTTCTTGATATGTTTGATTAGCGATCAATCAACGATTAACTGATGGAACATGCATGCCACATGTCGTCATATTAGCCAAAACTTGATTGATAATGATCTGCCATAACCTTATGTGCATCGGAAGAATGATTTAGTTGTAGTTTGATTGCATTATTCCCATGTTCCAAATATCTATAATGCTGCGAACAATATACACTTACTTGGTACCTGGGTTACTATTTATGTACTCCGTAGAATCTACATCGAATGACGAATCTTTTTCACTTAACCCGGCCACTCTCATTCTTTCTCTTCCTTACGCCCCTTAGGCATGACTTTTAGGAGGGGGGGGGCGTACATGAGTACTCTGAGAATGCGGGGGAGCCTGCATGTCCGAATCTTTGCAGATACAACCTAAAGCACCCATGTTCTGACAGAAATTGAGTCAAGTGGAAGTTTACCTCGCCACGGGGCATACTCATCCATTTAGACATGCTCGGAATGAGCCTGTGTGTCCCCCCGAGCAGGAACGAATAACTGACACATAACTGCAGCATACCAAAGTCAGGTATCATACCAAGATAAGGTATTGGTCGGTTACCCAGGTATTGAATATATCTTATTTTGGTATTTTGCAGGTATTTATAGCATACCTCAACGAGTTATTGCTTTGGTGTTGAGGTCTGCGTGAGGTATTATTCAATTATGGAAAAATCACTATTTGTATGGAAAAGTCGCCGATTATTAATTAGGTATTGCCATACCTGATGTCATTATTCACGTGTTATGCACAGAATACACATCAGTTTATATTTTAGGTATTTTACCTCTTATGCAGGGCTTCTTAATACCACATTCAGGTTGTAGGTATTCGGTTTTCCATACCTTAGTTTGGTATTCTTCAGCTATTTTCTCCTGCTCGGGCCTCTACCCTTGCTGGAGGAATCCCATTCCCTCTGCCACTTCAACATAGACGATATTCTGGCGATCCGTCTCACACCTTTTGTGCCGCGTCTCTCGAAGCACTCTTCGTCCTCTGCCACCACTAGTGCTATGGGCATCATGCCCGCTAGCACAATACCACGCCCTTTGAAACCGTGCGGTATGCACTGACCACCCTAAGGCACATCAGCCTGTGGGTACTCTCGAGACGCTTCACGTTTCGGTTGACCACTAGCGCCTTCGACCATGCAGCGGCGCCACAGTAGTATGGAGATCGCTAGTGCCGCGAGCAGCTCACGCTTACTCCTGACTATTGCCGAGCTATTTGACATTAACTTTGGCAATGCCATTATCGCCATGCTTGCCCTTTTGCAGGCATATTCTACGTGGCTTCCCAAATTCCGTATATCGTCGATCATGATCCCCAATTGATTCAGTAAGCGCTAAGAGTTGATCGTGCAGCCGCTTCTGGTGACCAAGGCTTGTTGTTTAGACTTGTGGTTGTTTACCACCACCAGGGTAATATCATCGGCAAAGCCGATCAGCTTTATACCCGGTGGAAGTTTGACCCTCAATACGTCAGCATACGCCGCGTTCCATATTACTGGGCCCAGGATGGAGCCCGCGGTGATGTTGTAGCTCCTCTCGCCTTCCTCGATGACATCGATTAGCACCCTAGTCTGGAAGTGGCTCTCCAGTATCCGGCATATGGTAACCGGGACTCCTAGGGTGTGTATGGCGTACTCGATGGCGGCCCAGCTGACGCTGTTGAGCACATTCTTTACGTCCAGCATGACGACCGCGCAATTCCTGTTTACTTCTTTTGAAGCGCTATCGCGGCCGTTTTGGTTACAGCCCTAATAGCGTCCACCGTCGATCAACCCTTTCGGAAGCCGAACTGGTTATCCAAGCGGTGTCCAGAAGGCAGATTGGTCTGTATGCCGACGGGTCGTTAAGTGACTTCCCAGGTTAGGGCGGCAGTAGAACCAATCTTTGCTTTTTCCACCTCTCCGTAAATTCGCCTCTATCTAGGCATATCTGCATAGCCATTCTCAATTTGTGAGGGATAGCCTCGATGGTTGCCTTGATGGCTTGATGGCTATTGTCGGGTTACCGTCCGGACCCGGAGCCTTGTTCAACTTTAGCGACATCGCTATTGCAACGTCGTTCGTCACCCGGGCAACCTCGCTATGGCCAGTTTGGCCATAGGGGACCGGGGCCCATGGTCTTGTATCGTGGCAAGGGAACAGCGTTTCTACAATCTTCTGCAGTATCTCTGGGGAGTGTTCTGGGGGTACTGACGCACCCTACGTTTAGGCTATGACTACTCTGTAGCATCACCCCGAGGGGTGGTGTTAATAGCTGCCGGGCAGAGATTTTCGAAGCACGCTCGCTTACGTGGCTTAATCTCTTTGTTCAGTGCCAGTTTAGCCGCCTTGTATGCCTCAATTCGTTTCATTCTACCCTCTGCAGCTCTTTGCATCCTCCTTCTAGCTCTTAGGCAGGATGCGCGGAGTTCTGCATATTCTGCACACCACTAGTATATTGGTTTGCGTCCGTTTGTGAGTAGGGATCGCCTTGGCATTGCTCCGTCACATACACAGCTTAGGTTTCCGACTAGATCATCACTGGATAGATCGTCGGTGTTGCCCTCCATAAGCAACGCTCCACAAATTCCGGCTTACCCAATCGCCCAGGCGTTGAGATCTCCACCGATGACCACGGGACTCAATCCCACTAGTACGCGTGATAACGAGACATAGACGAGAACTAGTCTATCGGCCACCTGGGAGGACCATGACAACTGCAGTAGTACACCCCGTTGATCTTTGCTATTGCAAAGCCCTCGTACGACATGGAAATTATTTACTGGATCGTTATCGGGAGGGATGCGGTATGGATCTGATAGTAGCGCGACGTCTGTACTTGATTCCGAGACTGACTGCCACAACAACTGTGCGGCTTCACAGTGTTTCAGGTTTAGTTTAGTAGATCCTCTGCTTCGATGATCTCGTCCAGGTTTTTACACTGGAGAGTCACCTCCGCCGTTAGGGATCTCACCTGCACTTTTTCACCTAATACCTTCTGAGCTAGTGCCTTGTAGAAGGTGCCTCTCCAATCCTGGTGCGCTGCATGCTTTTAACATCCGCGCCCAGCGGTGAGAGACAATTTTCGCCTCGCATGGCCCTAAGCACCTCGGCGTATGTACCCCGTTAGTCCGGTTGGCCGCCTGTTGCTTTTGGGGTTAGCCTTCTGGGGCTTGGTTTCCCTGCCTCTTGCGCGTTTCGCTACTGACTTGCGAACCTGGTTGCTGGCGCTAGCCATCCCTTTCTTCCTCTTCGGCTTTAAGCCCGCCTCTGCCGGACGCTTTTTGGACCGCGTCTCCTTGGCAGGTTGTGACTATGCAGCCCGAGCCGTAGGGTGGTTTGACCTCTCCGCTACGGCTCCAGCGAGCTGCATGGTTTCGTGCTGCATCGTCGCGTTACCAGCAAAGAGGAAGCTGTCTGTTTGGGGCCGCTCTTCCTTGCTCGCATTAGCCAGCACCACCCCTTCTTGGCCTGAGCCAGCGATTTGTTGAGCTTCAGCTGGCCCTGTTTCAAATCGTTGCTGATGGTAGTCCGCCCACTCGAGTAACCATTCAGCTCCTCCAGATGTTCGGCCACTACCAACATCTTTGGTAGTCTGCTCCTGATATAGTTTCAGCGCCCGCGTGAAGTCTGCGCCGGTCTTCTGCGCTAACCCTGCTGCTGAGGAAGAACCCAGCATCTAGAACGTGGCAAATACCGAAATGATACGTTCAGCAGACCATGTTACAAAATTACTGGCTGCAAAAGCATTCGGCTGAGAATGCTCTGTAGCAGAACTCAGTATAGCAGATTGAGTTAGTGGCATAGCGTAGAGGACTTAACTGCAATCCATACCTTACAACTATTCTGCCGGTGCCAGTTAAAGTAACAACTGATTTATAACGTTTAGACATTCACCACATCCTGAATGAGATACTGAAAATGCTCGAGCACTTAAAGTACAGCATCGTTATTTTTGGTATATGCAATTTAAAATTTTAGGTGATCCATTGTAATTCCGGCATAAACGCGTCATTAGTAGAATAAGATGTTCATTGCAAAATGTTTCCCATCATTCTCACGAACCTGCAAATCACATGCGATTGCTACATTGCTTCCATCTTGCAAAAACAAAATGATGCTGTCGTGAAACACTTTCGATTATATAATTACAACACGTTTATATTGCAACATCATAAGCTTCGATCACGCTCGGATTACCGCCAGGGATCAGGTTTGTCCTCTCTTCCTTCCATCATTGCTGGCGTGATGCCGACGACGCCACCAGAGGTTTGCACTTCACCAGTCAGTCACTGCAGTAGTGTAGGCAGAGCGACCTGTTCAGTGATTGCTAATTGCTTCGGAGCGTACGAATTCAACACGTGCTCCGTGCCGGCTAATTACAATCTAAACCGGATTCGAATCCGAGCGACACCACACCGCCACAACTGAACTGGTGAATAGGCTTGCATATTGTCCGGGCTTTCAAATCAAGGCGAATGGATTTGTTTGGAAAATTTAATGAGATATTTCATTGAAGCATCCTCCAGTCGCAACTCAACGATCGCGCTCCTCAACAGACTTAACAGACAGTGATTTAAAATATCTCACATTTATACACTCCCAGGTCGCTGAGAGCTCTCGGAAGACCTTGAAGGTCGTCTGCGGCTAAAAATAAAAACAAAACCATCCACTGGAAACCTCCTAATCTTCCGTCGATGAACACCCTCGAAGCTAGCACTTTATTAATTTATACGAATGATTTTTATTAAACCTTTGTGCGAACAAAACACATTTGTTGAATTGGATTGTCTTTCGTTTCTCGAGACATTTACTGTGGGAGAAGGGAAGCGCTACCGTCTTTGGTGCTGATCACTTAGAGCGCTAATATGAGGGTAATTTAACTCGTAAAGAACACGAATAAAATGTTCAAGCTTACAAAAAATACAATCGAGAAAATGATTTGTGGTCAAGTGTGCTAATATGATTCTTAATTTGGCGGTATAGAAGCTTTGCTCACGAATATTTATTTGGATTTCACGGCGTCATTTCTAACGGAAGCTATTAGGATTCGACTTAAAGCAGAATGGGTTGTATCTTCTTAGGCTACAAAGAAGACTAGATGATCATTTTTTGATTAGCGTGTCGACCTCTATTGTAAGTACCACAGTTGTACTTACAATAGAGATCGACATGCCGGATCATCAGAGAAGAATCATTAGTCTACCAAGGAAGATGAGCCTTGATATACTCCCCTAACATTGTCCACCGCTTGGCGCAGTTTGCCGGTTGATCCGAAGTGACCACATCCATCAGGCTCGTCTTCAGGGTCGATGTTGGCTTACTTCGGTATACAAATCACTGTGATAGAATATTTATGTACCTGATAGAACATTTATTTTCAGTCGGCGCTCATAGTAACCGGATGACGCCGGACTTGAAAGAGCACCAAAAGATCTCCCAACGTCCAACCTGGTTCTGGGTCATTTGGCCGAACGCCATTTGGCCGAAAGGGTCATTTGGCCGAATGCCGTTTGGCCGAAAAATGAATGATGAAATCAAGTGACCATACCACTGTTCCCCGTCCCAGTATACCTCGAAAGAACAGCCTATGATTCAAAGAAGGAAAAATCTTCGATGATATATTGACAGTTTCAACGCCAACTAATCCCTGAATATTAAAACTAGAAAGAATAGCCTATGATAAAAAGAAGGAAATACTTCTGATAATCATATTGGCAGTTAGAATGTCAAAAACTTCCTCTGAATTCTTTTGATCATGATTCGGCCAAACGGCATTCGGCCAAACGACCCTTTCGGCCAGATGGCATTCGGCCAAATGGCGATCGGCCAATCGGCATTCGGCCAAACGGCATTCGGCCAAATGGCCGGACACCGTCCAACCTTACCTTTCCGAGGTTATTATGTTTCGCTACGGTCCTCTGTCACCCTGGACGTTAAGAGATCTGTGACCATCGCCATGAGCACGGCCTGCTACGGAGTTGGCAGGTACTCCCTATTAGTATCGGTAGGTAGGCTCAAGACGCACGTTCAACTCTCTGACCGGGTACTCTCTGGTTTTCTACCGAATATTATCTTCGTTGTCGTTGTTTTGGCATTCGTGCAAGACCAGTCCATCGCAGTCCGTCTCACTGCTACTTTAACTTGAACGTTTATTTTGTTGAGGATTGAGGGCGCCGTCATGAGCATCTACTGCGATATCCTGCTAGTTTTCAGCTTAACGTTTGCTTGCAGATTTCGTTTCTGTCCCTGTGTAGAGTATAGCTGACCCACCTCCATTTATACTGCCGAATTTATGTCGCTAGCGGCTTTCAATGACATCAACGAGGGTGCTTCGCGTTGGAGATTGTAGGACCACCATGTATTATATACCGCAAATATCTTTTGATGAAGACTCGCTGCCGTTGAGTGTTCTCCACCGAAACACACCAGGTATCACGGCACAGATCCAATATTTGCGTCTAATATTCGGATTATGGTGCTCCGATTGTTTTAACATACATTTTTTAAACTCGTAAATGTCGCCTTAAAGACATCGCGGCTATCTGGTCTGGACCTTGTGCAGTGTGCTCAAGAAAAAGACACCGGGCAAAAGTTTCTGATGAATTTCCTCTAAGAGTTACGTCTGTTTGTCTGTGCTAATGTTCTTATCTCAAATTAGTCATTCCCGAACTCTACAACTTTAAAAATATGTCGGAAAAATTGTGCCAGTTAATTTTAAAATGAATTCTTTTTCTGGTAGAAACATTCTTGTGAATATTGCATACCAAAGCATCTCAAATCCAGTTCACTGAAACTGATTACATATGTATTTTAACATTTTTTTGACCTTCTTCATTAAACGATAAAAGGATTGTAATTTTCAAAACATTACAAAACTTCTAAGAATCGATGTATCACAACCAGTACTGAATATAGCCGAGGCGGTAAACGCACGGGTATTCAGCATGACCATGCTGAGGGTGACGGGTTCGATTCCCGGTCGGTCCAGGATGTTTTCGTAAAGGAAATTTCCTTGACTTCCTTGGGCATAGAGTATCTTCGTGCCTGCCACACGATATACACATGCAAAATGGTCATTGGCAGAGGAAGCTCTCAGTTAATAACTGTGGAAGTGCTCATAGAACACTAAGCTGAGAAGCAGGCTTTGTCCCAGTGAGGACGTTACGCCAAGCAGAGAGAGAGAGAACCAGTGCTGAAAATGTCATTTCGATTTATTTTAATTCAACCATCTACAGCTCATTTTAGAAGCTGAACCTGAGAATAAGGTAAATGAAAAACTTGTACGACTAGTTCTACGAGAAAGTCACGGAAAACCCGATCTTTTTTGAATTTTTTAATAAGTGTCACGGGCTATACAGATAGAACACGACGCGAGACAGGACACACAACTTATAGTTCATTTACCTTTTAAGTCGACCGGTTTCGGGCTCGACGTTGCTAATCGACATGACGAAGTCCGACTGATTGCATGGGGCACTAATACGATCGTACTGCGCACAGTACTCGTCGAAAAAGTTGTTGCTGTTTCACTGAATTTTCAGCTTAGTCAATTTGAAGAGGGGGAATTGTATTGGGGTATCGTGTTCGTTCATGAGAGGACGATCAGCTGTGGCGATGTACATAAATTCCTCAAAAACGGTCGTAAAAAACACGTTATTTCAAAAACACGGCAAAATAGTCAAGTCCACATCTAGGGTAATTCATGTATTTTGGACAGGCTGAGGACAACGTTGGAAAAATCGTCCCCTAGCTTCCTTAGAAAGCAATTAATTATTTTGCAAAATTACTAATACGCTTATAATATGATTGTACTTTGCGTTCCTGGTGACAAAAACCTTAACGAAAGCATTTTATGCTAAGAAAATCACAATTTACACTCGCCTGTTAGAATTGCATTTTGGACACCGAAAATACGTTTTGGACACCCTCAGGTATATATAATTTGGACAGGGCAATTATCTCAATGTTCAGTTGTGAATACTGCTAAATCATGGAAGAAGCATAAATTAACACATATTTTCTTGCAAATAATCAAATTTCTTAGCTTAACAGGCATCTATTTCTATAACTATTACAGTTTTTGTTAAAATCGAGGAAATATCGCCAGACCCACAGTATACGCCTCCAAGTATGCAATCCCACAGCATCCCCATGTAGTTCGTCAGATGACCAAAATATATTTACAGTAGAAAACTTGTTATGTATATTGGACACCACCTATTTTAAGCGTTCTAGATGAATGTTAAGAGATTTGCTGCCTAATGCTTCTTTGATGAACATTTTTCATTACAGTAAGGCTTTCAAATTTCTTACAATTATTAATTCAACGGTTTTGAGGTGAATATTGTATTTGACTGTGGAGTGTATAGCGTCTTGCATACCTGTGCATTTGAGGGGTTTTAGTGAAACAATTTACATTTTCGATAATTTTTAAGTAAATTCTTAATTGTTAAGCGTATTTTCAACGTAAATCATCAGAATGGGGTCTGTTTGATTCAATAGTCGATATTGAGAAGTATCCACTTTTATTAGCTCTTCGAAACAAGACATACATCGCCTTGCATGTCCAAATTACATACATGTCCAAATTATATTTTTTACCCTACTTTGGCTTGACTTTCTTACGACGTTTTTTGAAATACCGCGGTCTTTTTTATTTATTTTTAATAAAAAAAAAACAAAGAAGTACAGGTGCGTAAGGACACCAGGCCAAAGAAAGATAAGAGGACAGGTGTCAAAGGCGAGAAGGGTGACGTGTCATCAAGACGGAAGAGTCCAAGTACTTGAAAGTCTTGAAAACGATGAGGAGCGACGCTAAGCTCGTGGATCTGAGGGCCGCCGTACACAGTATTAGAAGTACTTGTACCTTCGAAACAATCCTCAAGCACAAGCGCGACAAGGAGCGCAAGGGAGTTGTCTACAAAAGTTTTGCGGAAGAGGTCCTAGCGAGAGTGTCGAGGTGAGGGCTCTAAAAAAGAGGCAACTTTGAAGGTAGAAAAAATTGACGAGATCACTGACACCCAAGAGCTCATCACGGCACTGCGACAACAGTGCGAGGTGCAGGTGGCCACCGCAGCCGTTCGGCTATGGAAGGGCCAGACAGGGGCACAGATAGCCTTGCTACAGCTACCTGTCTCAAACGCTAACAATTCTGTTAAAACAGGGAAGCTCAAGGTGAGCTGGTCAGTATGCCAACTGACCCTACACGAGTCAGCGGGGACTTCTTTCAGGTGTCTGGAACCAGGACATAAGTCACGGGACTATGAACGCCCTGATAGTAGCTAGCTGTTCAGCCAATGTAGAGGTGAAGGCAATTATTAGGTACAAGGCACAAGTTCTTCCAAAAGTTGGATTTGTTCCGGGAAATCCACGAACAGCAAACACCCAACAGTAGGCCAAAGATACCTTCAGAAGAGCCACAGCAGACAAATCACAGTGAGGGTAACGCCCCAAGTAACCAAAAGTTCCGCGAAATTCAGATAAAGTTCAAAATGGAACTTTCTAGTTGCTTAAGAGGCTAAATATGGGCCTTGCTCGAAGGCTCATTGTTAGGCTTTTATAGCAGCTTGAAGTTCAAGTATACATGGATACAATTGATTGATTGATTTGTCTTTATTAAAGACATGGATACAAGACAAATTTAAATTTCTCAAATCAATGAATGTTATACTTAAACAAAAAAAAATATGCCCTTCGAATTCGAACCGATAGCCGCTGATTCCGATAGCCCTACGTTCAACCACATTACTACAACTACGATTAAATATACGGTGGGTGAAGTCTGACTTGAATCGATTTTCTGTCGGTCGCTGGTTTTGCACACTTATACAGTAGTGAAGTTAGCTTGACTTTGTCAAGTGTCTTCAGTAATGCAGCGGTAAGTCTTTGTGGCTTAGTGTCACCAAGCACTTAGTCGCATCGTGCTGAGGAGCGCGGGTTCGATTCCCGCGTGTGCCACTGGGCGTTGCATGCTAGTCCGTTGTCTAGTGTCATGCTTCCTTCAAAGAGCAATTAGCTCACTGGAAGCATTAAACGTGTCCGTGTTTTTAAATCAATAGGGTATCAAGCAGGAGGATCCGGTTCAAATATACATAGAAGAGCGACGTGTGTGAAAATATAATTATCCGAAGCAATTTCAAACATGAATCATAAACCAGCAAGGTTGTGATTCTGAGAAATACACTTTTGTTTCTGCATGAATTTTGTCAAAGTTCTGTTAGAAGCTGCTCAGAAGCAGAGTTTCCCATTGATCATGTCACAGCGAGCCTCCCACCAAATTGTCTCCCAGCTCTTCAAAATCGCAGTTTGCTGTGCTGCTATGAGGCTGACGAAAATCTGGTGTGGGCGAGCTTGGCGCATAGCTTCCAGGGAGCGTGTCTCATGCGCTGCGTAAGCTGTTGGGTTCTAAGGTTGAAAACAACGTCTTGGTAACGAAGAACCTCAACTCCTTTCTTCCGTACACAACGTAAGTGTCTGATTGGTCTATGAGATACTACTAGGGACTCTCAATGTAATGGTTAAGGTTTCAATTCTCGTTCGTTTAGAAAATTTTTGTCATGATATTTTCCAATTTAATCAGCGCATGAGACGAAGCTCTTGAGAAAAATGAGACGCATAACTTTCAGTCTCAAAATGTACAGTGCTCCTGGGAGCTAGCTTGCAATGTGGCTCCCGTACTACAGCACTTGTATATCAACTCTGCTTAGAAGGCTATCCAGCTACATTATGTGAACTTTAGAGTACCAAAATTACTAAAAAATATAGCATGGCCAGAGGTACTGGCCATGCTAGATGTCGATTTGACTAGTGTCGGTACTCAGTACCTTAAGCCGAAACAGAGCAAAGTCGATCATTAATTTTGTAATCCTGGCATAACAAGTAGTTCGAACTGGACAGTAGATAAAGTCTACACTCACAGCAATCACCTGGCGGTTCGCTACAGAAACGACTACAACAAAAGCACTAAGCGGTTAGAGGAACGGGTGGCTAGGCCAAGGCCAAGGTGGCCATACTTCGACGACGAGGTACTGTTCGTGGCTGCCAAAATGGGGTGATGACTACTGAATCGTGATGACCAAGGCCAGAGGTGTAATAGCTCCTAAAGAGCAGTCTCCAGAGATGTTGGAGGAGATAATCAAAAGGCTCTTCCCGCGTCATGATCCGGGTCGTTGAGCTCATTTATTGAAACCACTGGGACTGGCGATGAGAAGGGAGTCTCCGATGAAAATCTTTTGAAACATTCCTTAGCGTAGGTTTGGCCCCAGGCCCGGATGGAGTTGCGGACCTGGTATTAAAAATAGTTGTTGCCGAGGCTCCCAGAATGCTCAGATCTGCAATGCAGAAATGTCTGCTGGAGGGAGTCTTTTCAGAGGTTTGGCAGCGACAGAGCCTGTTTTTTTTTTGCCAAGGGCAGGAAAACCTTTCCTTATATAGGCTAATATGCTTGATCAACAAAACGAGGAAGGTGCTCGAGAGGCACACCGATGGTAGGATGATATTTTGGATAGCCAGTTCGGCTTCCGGAAGGGGAAGTCGACCGTAGACGCTATTCCCGAGCAGGAGAAAATAGCTGAAGAATACCAAATTTAGGCATGGAAAACTGAATAACTTCAACCTAAATGAGGTATTAGGAAGCCCTGCATAAGAAGTAAAATATCTTAATTAATAACTGGTGCGTATTCTGGGCATAAAACGTGAATAATGACATCAGGTATAAATACCAATACCTTAATAATAATCGGCGATTTTTCCATACAAATAGTTATTTTTCATAATTTAATAATACCTCAAGCAGTCCTCAACACCAAACCAATAACTCGTTGAGGTATCTTACAATACCAAAATAAGTTATATTCAATACCTGGGTAACCGACTAATACCTTGTCTTGCTTGGTATGATAGCTGACTTTGGTATGATGCAGTTATGTGTCAGTTATTTGTCCCTGCTCGGGTTTTGTCGGTTACAAAGACCACCAAGATAGCTCTTCAGCGTAATAGGTAAAGGATACGATACTGTACTGTGGTGGCCCTGGATGTTTGGCATGCATTCAATAGCGCCAGTTGGGCTCCTAAGTTTAGGTATACCGAAGTTCTTGTATAAGATTCTAGGAAGCTACTTCCAGAATCGAGTACTGGTATACTACACAGAGATGGTTCGAATGTTCTGTTACATAATCTCAAGAATTTCGCAAGATCCCATCCTGAGTCACGTGCTATGAAATGTCATGTACGAACTAGTGTTGGGTAAAAGTTCTCTGTGGCCACGACCATTATCGGCTTCACTAACAATATTACGATACAATAAGAAGTGAAACTGACAAGCAATGATTTATATAGGCGATTGCACTATCACTTTGAAGCGCTCTGTCAACCACTTGGGGGTGTTAACACTCCTCTGATGGTCGGGGCCCGTGGCGTAGTTGGTCACACGTTCGCTTCATATGCGGATGGTCATGGGTCATGGGTCCCAGCCTCGGCAATTGCAATTTTTCGTCAGTTGCTCTTCTCCCGAGAGCGACTGACATTGACCCTCTTCTGAGCCCCTTGGCTCAAACGGACCCGGATACCTGAACATCGGCGTACTGCTACTCATAATGGACCCCCAATCGAACCGGAAAGGAATCATCATCCTTGTGCTCATCATTCTACTATAGAATAGAAAAGTGAAAGCAGCAGAGGGGCAACCAGTTCAATATTGTTGAATAGAATAGAATACATCTAGGCGCTGTACAAAATGTAAGTGCAGCTGTCAAATGAAATCGCTCACGTAGTGCCCTGGTGGACAATAGAGCTGTAAATTAGGTTAAGTGATGAAGAATTAAAAAAAAAACACTCCTCTGGCGAACCGACGGCTGCCTTGCGCGCTTCTGCGACTTCTTTGAGTATGCAGTCACATCTGGAGTCCTTGCCAAACTACCTGCGAAGGCGAAGGCATCAGTTTGGGTAGACGATAATTCCTTATCCTTCACGGCTCCGCTGCCGCCACTGCTCCCATGAGCTTGTCTTGGTCTCACTCAGCCATCAACCGACTTCAGGAGTTTCAGCAAACGCTGCTTGAGGTTCTGGTTGTCATTATTCTTCGAGGACACAAAGTCGATAATCATGTCCAGTTGTTGTGCAGTCACTTCCATAGCAGGAAGCTGTTCCCGGTTTTTGTTAACGGCCCTTGCCAGCCACTCTCTGCCCATTTCCTTTCTTAGTGTTCCAACTGGGATGCGCTTGCGCTATGTGCCCTCCTATATCCTCCGATATCGGTCCTCAACCGACCTAGCATACCGGCTCCTTATTAAGCGGTTTGCCTCACTACTGCCTACTCGCGTAATCGTGACAGAGCTCAGTATTAACGCGACAAATTAATATGAGAGGTGTTCACTGTCCAGGTACCTCACTAGTCAACCCTCGAGTAGTCACGTCTTGGACTACCTGCAGTGACGCCGCGCTCACGTTGTGTACCACATGCGAGCATTTTTCATGGTGCTTGTACTCAATACACGAAGTGACTGCTCCCGGGTTTACTATCCAGCATGTTTCAAACCTCCTCCAAATTTGGGGAAAATGGTCCAAAATGCAATGGTGTGTTAAAATGGCGCAACACAAAATCATTCCTGAATGTGATTTGATCATTACTTTACGTTTTCATAAAGAATCCTTTTAAAATCTTGGCTGGCAAACCCACGAACATTATTTTGATTTCCCCAAGACTTTTCCAATTAAAATTTTCGTACTTGCAATTAAGAAAGCATTCATAAACCACGTAGACTTTTTGGGGGGAGGGTCTGACCAAAGTCTACGCTCCATACAAATTTCAAAATTTTTGTATGGGCGAAAGTCTACACCTATGCTGACCATGTTAAGTGGCTTCTTACCCCATGGCAGATGGCCCTTTTACACCACTTCCGTTTAACGAACTAACTATAAATAACGCCAAAATTCGATGAATTACATTTTCGTGAATCTCTCCGATGAAGTATCAAGCAAATATTGCCTAGTTGCTGTTAACACTTTGAATGCTTTACAAATGAGACTATTTATCATTGAAAACGACGAAAGTTTCAAAGAAATGGCATCTTTCCCCGGCTTACCCTACTGGCACTTCATGCCCCGAGAATTTCTATCACGAAAGAAAAGATTGATTTCAATGGTTCACCGTGAATTTCATGAGCTAGTTCAGATGTTTTGTGCCATATGAATTCGATTGTTTGACAACAGCCAATGGTCAATGATCTTTCCATCCGCGACAGTAGTTCAAAGCACTGTAAACCGGTTTCGCGTCTCATAGCTCTTAGACGCTAATTGCTCCATTATTTGCAGAGATCGATGTGTCGTCGCATGAAAAATCGAATGTGACATTTGAATCGCAGTCAAATTTTGTTTGATTGTTCTGCATTTGTTTTAGTACGGTAAATCAGCTTCGGACACGCGAACAAGTGTCGTTCAGGCCAACCGTGGCGGGTGTAGGAAGATAGCGTTCGTTCCAACGAATATCATGCTCTATCAACCTTGACGGAATTTCAATCGATGAAAGAAGAATGACAGTGCGAGTTCGTGGGCCACCCATTTGGATTGCAACTAGCCGATCGCGAAAACGAATGTTCAACTTCGTTGGCTCAATTTATTGCTTTGCATCTGAAAACGAATTGCACTACGGAATTGGATACAAATTGAGTCTTCAAACGAATCTAATCAGATCGCTTCTAATTTTAGTGACTAAAGGAAGTCTATAATGCTGTCAACCGTGCCTAATCATCATCATCGCAGCGAAAAAAAAAACACTCATCATAAAATGCATTTGACAAACAGAAGTTTTTTTTTATTACGGAAGACGAACTTGCACTAGCTCAGAATTAATAGCTATAAAGCAGCATCATGTTAAATATAGTAGCTGGTGGGTACCCAGGCCGGTTGGGGATCATTTTTGGGTAAAAGTTTCTCGACTTTCTTGAACATGCGATTATTTACATTTTACACACTAATATCAATCAATAGAAAGCTATTTATCATCGACAGGATAAACGTTCGAAAAAAAAACTCTGGGAAGCGGCTCTTACGCAGTTGGAATACATGTATACTAACAGGTAGATAAAGTTAAATTTCCGACATATGGTGATATGATCATTTGTGAGGTTAATTTGTGTCCCAAGTCTTGATAAACGCGCATCGACCCATCGAAAAAGTTAATTGATACCAGTTTTGATTGTAATCGGTGAACGCAGCAAATTGTGAAAGGCGTCAACAGTTATGAAGCTGACGATAAACAGCGAGATTTATCACCACGATAAGTCTAAATGTTCCGTTTAAGCTGGGATGAATTTCTCTTCTCGTGCAAAGACGCTAATTCATTTGGCTTCAGTTTTTTTTGCGGACAGCTTCAATTGAGATCAAGATTGTTCGGCGCTGCATTTTATCGCATTCATTTATCTAAGCCACAGCTAAATCTGGTGTGAATCGACTTGATGTTCAACGAACAGAAAATCCACTGTGGCCAAGAAAAGTGAACATTCTGCGTTCCATTCAAGATCGGATGCCACTGATTTATGATTAACCTACTTGAGGTGCTAGAATCGGCATCGAGTTATGATTCTATCGAGATGATGTTCCGTCAATGAATTGTGTAAGGTGTAAGAACCATTAGCGTAGCTAAGAGAGGGGGGGCAAAGATGCTAGATAGCCTTTGAACATTACTTTTAAGCTTTTTTTTATGATAGCAAAAGGTTCCTGCATCTATTTTTGTGTGTTGCCTGTAAGTAATATTATATTTAGTCCTGTGTACCCACGGTGGTGCACAAGGCTAACGCGAGAGTACTACACACTAGGTTTTACTGACGCATAGTAGCAGAGATTTCACTTTAAGTCGGACATTCTACGTGTTTTTTGAACGACCTCTTGTGTGTTCTACAAACAAATCTGTAGGGCTGAAAATATCGATAATAAAAATGCATAATAATACCAGGTTATACCAAACACTTAATCCTGAATTGCCTGTTCGGTACTTTTCTGACGATATAAGAGCAGCTTCTTCTCACTCGGGGAAGTGGGTTTCGTTTCGCCGGTGTCCCACCTGGGCGCTGGGCTAGTGACAACGACGCGTTATTGTCTTATCTGATCGGTGTGAAGGATTTTATTAACCAGCGTGCTTCCCGGTATTCAGTTAGATTTGGTGATACATACACTCCCGTTCAAAAGTTTGGGGTCACCCCCTCAAAAACATGTCATTTTTTTAGGCCCTTATCTCCGCAAATTTGCGTCCGATTTCAAAACCCTAGGTTTCATTCAAAAGATAATAAGTCAAAGAAACTTTGAACATGATTTAAAAGAAACTTTTTCAAAAAATTTTGTATGTGAACTTAACCCAAAGTTGCCAAATTTTCTAAAAAAATGAATATAAACTTACGGCAGTGTCGCTGGAAATAGGGTCGACCAAATTTTAAGATGAGAGCGGTAATATAACCCATTTTATTTTAGCTTTCAACTGCTTTTTACAGAACTTAGCTAAAAAATCTAGAAAACAAGTTATTAAGTAAATTAATCCTTGATGTCATCGACCAAAAGTTTGGGGTCACCCCACAATATGATGTATCGGCCAAAAGTTTAGGGTCACTATCGTAAAACATGGAAAAGTGATTTGTTGATATCTTTATCATCTTTCATTCAATTTTAATTCTTCTTGGCTTATTTGAAACATAATGAATGATACTTACTGCATAGACATTGAACCACACATATTTGTTGAAATTTACATACTAAAACTTAACGTAAAGTTGCCTCATTTTTCGAAGCGTGGTAAAATGTGCTAACTTAACATAACATTTTTATATACAAAAATCGTTAAATACGTTAAGTTAAAGACATCAAACGTAAATTTAGTTAATTATCTTTGAATCGAGTCAAAAATAATTAAAATTGAACTATAGATGACGAAGATATCACCAAATCACTTTTCCATGTTTTACGATAGTGACCCCAAACTTTTGGCCGATACATCATATTGAGGGGTGACCCCAAACTTTTGGTCGATGACATCAAGGATTAATTTACTCAATAACTTTTTTCTAGATTTTTTAGCTAAGTTCTGTAAAAAGCAGTTGAAAGCTAATAGAAAATGGGTCATATTACCGCTCTCATCTTAAAATTTGGTCGACCCAACTTACAGCGACACTGCCGTAAGTTTATATTCATTTTTTAGAAAATTTGGCAACTTTGGGTTAAGTTTACATACAAAATTTTTTGAAAAAGTTTCTTTTAGATCATGTTCAAAGTTTCTTTGACTTATTATCTTTTGAATGAAACCTAGGGTTTTGAAATCGGACGCAAATTGGCGGAGATATGGGCCTAAAACAATGACATGTTTTTGAGAGGTGACCCCAAACTTTTGAACGGGAGTGTATATACATTGGTGAGCTCGTTCCAAGCTATTATTATAGTAAAAGTTTAAAAGAATGTTATTTTCCAATATAACAAAGTATTAGGATTGTAATGTATAATTAAAACCCTATTATAGCAAGATGCCATAATAAGTGTTCGTACTGGACACAGAGGTCGCAATAGTTCCTCTCTTATTGTTAAACCTATCTATTGTCTACTGTGTAGACTTCCTGTACAAATTGAGTATAAAAGCAACTCAACCCCTAGCATAGCTCTCTTAGTCCTAAGCGATCCACTGGACTGTAAATATAGTGTTAGTAGTGGAACACGTTGTCTTATTTGGTAAGTCCGAACACCTCAGAGTTTGGCGACGAGAAAATCGGTTCGCGTGTGCAGTGTCGTGGTCATAACCTGTATGGTTATGCAAAAAGAAACGGGTGACAGTAAAGCGTGTGAAGTGAGATTAATTCAAGGAACAATGATCGGTAATATAGAACCGTATGTGCCAGGGGAAAACTTCCCCGAGTACCAGGAACGACTTGAACAGTTTTTCGAACTAAACGAAGTGAAGGAAGAAAAACGCGTAGCAATGCTAATAACGCTTATTGGACCCGAAACGTATCGTATTCTCAAATCGCTTGTGCTTCCTGAAGTGCCAAAGAGTAAAAGTTATAAGGATCTGGTGAAAGCTTTAACGTGCCATTTCGCTCCGTCGGTCAACATAATCGCGGAACGATATAAGTTCAATCAATGTGAGCAATCTGTGTCTGAATCAATATCTGATTTCATTGTGGCATTGAAAATGTGTGCGCAGTCGTGTGAGTTCAAAACGTTCTTGGACGATGCTCTAAGAGACAGGTTCGTTTGTGGAGTTCGAGATTCGAAGCTTAGAGCTCTGTTGTTGAAAGAAAAGGATCTGAAGTTTAAAACCGCGTGTGAACTGGCTTTGAATTTCGAGTTAGCTGAGTCAGAAAGCACCACACTTCAGCAGCCATCGCGCCATCAATCCGAGTATGTGAACAAGTTGGCACCACGTGTTCGTAAGGAAGTTTCAAACCAGTCTTCTACAACAAGTTTCGCGTCGGTTAAGAGAAATTGCCACCTGTGCGGTAGACAACATAATCCGAGAAATTGTCCGGCTCGCGAGTGGAAATGTTTTTCATGCGGAAAAATTGGTCACACGTCAACTGTCTGCCGGTCGAAATCGAGAAACATTGGGAAGAGTGCTTTGAAGAAATCGTCGAAAATTCAACAAGTTCAATCAGAAACGTCTGGAAGTGATGAAGAAGATGCCGTAGAAGAAGAATTATTCGCCATGAAGCATCTAACAGAAGAACTAGCCGTAATTGGTGAGGTGAAGCAACCACGTGTTAATCCAGTTGCTGAAATGGAGGTTATGATCAACGAGGAGTCCGTGTGGATGGAGGTCGACACCGGTGCGAGCGCATCGGTGGTATCGCAAGAGAAATACCTGTCGCTGTTCTCTTCGGTGCCCCTGGAGCGTTGTACGAAAACTTTCGTAACAATGACGGGGGAAAAGATTCCAACGAGGGGTAAAATAGATGTCAGTGTAAGGCTTCCGGGGGGCCGGAACACGGAAAAGCTCGAATTAGTTATTTGTGAAGGTAGGAAACAGTCGTCGTCCCCGCTAATGGGCCGGCCATGGCTAGATAAACTAGTCCCTCAGTGGAGGTCGACCTTTGAAGGTATTTCATCGCTTCAACAAGTAAGTAATAGTCTTGGTAGTACTAATATGTTGGATGTAATCAAGAAGCAGTTTCCGAACGTCGTGTCAGCAAACATGTGTGACTATATTGATGGATTTGAGGCCGAAATTGTGTTGAAAGCAGAAGCTGTGCCCATCTTTCACAAGGCTTACTCAGTTCCATTTGGAATTAGAGAAAGGGTAGAAGTCGAACTTGACAAAATGTGTCAAGACGGCGTTTTAGTGCCAGTTAAAAGTAGTCAATGGGCCTCCCCTATTGTAGTTATCCCCAAATCTGATTCAGTAAGAATTTGTATTGATTGCAAAGTTACCATTAATCGTTTCATTGAAACAGAGCATTATCCTTTACCCCGATGTGATGACTTATTTGCCAGCATGGCAAACTTCAAGGTCTTTTGTGTCATTGATTTATCCAAAGCATATCTGCAGTTGAAAGTTTCTCAACAGTCTCGTAAATACCTTACCGTGAATACGCATAAAGGACTATTTCAATACACACGTCTGCCTTTCGGTGTGTCAAGTGCTCCGTCCATATTTCAATCTGTGATTGACAGGGTTCTGCATGGTATTCCTGGAACCAAGGTTTATTTAGATGATATTTTCATTGGAGGACGAACTTTCAAAGAGTGTATGGCAACTTTGATGGAAGTGCTTCGTCGTTTGAATGACCACCGCATTAAAATTAATGTCGCAAAATGTAAGTTTTTCGAATCTTCCGTCGATTTTCTTGGTCATGTAATCAGTAACAATGCAATCCGCCCTAGCCCTGATAAAATATCAGCTATTGTCAATGCACCCGCTCCGAAATGTCTAACAGAGCTACAAGCTTATTTGGGTTTGCTCAACTATTACCATCGCTTTATCCCTCGATTGTCCGAAGAACTGAAAGACTTGTACACTTTATTGAAGAAAGGATCCAAGTACGACTGGACCACTTCTTGCCAAACAACGTTTGAAAAAAGTAAAAAGCTTCTGTTGGAGAATGACGTATTAACATTGTATGATCCTGATAAAGAAATTGTCGTGTGTGCTGACGCAGGTCCTTATGGAGTAGGTGCAATTCTGGCGCATATTATTAACGGCGAAGAACGTCCAGTTTTGTTTGCATCCAGTACCTTGTCTTCAGCTGAACAAAACTACTCCCAACTACATCGTGAAGCTCTTGCTATTATTTTTGCAGTAACTCGTTTCCATAAATACCTCTATGGGAAGAAATTCAAACTTTGTTCCGATTCTGAAGCGCTCAAACAGATTTTTAATCCAACTAAAGGTACCTCAGTGGTGTCTGCTTCTAGACTACAAAGGTGGTCTGTGATATTGTCCATGTATAGTTATACCTTTCAACATCGTCCAGCAAAGCAAATGCGACATGTTGATGCACTTTCGAGATTGCCACTCCCTGAATCAACTGAAATTGATGATGAACCTATCAATCGCATAGGAAATGATTGTCCGTTGAATTTCGAAGAAGTAAAATCCGCTCAAAAAGTCGATGAGTTGGTGAGTACGTTGTTCGGTTTCGTTCACAGTGGTTGGCCGAAAAAGTTATCGGTGACATTAAAATCCTATTATATACTTCGAAACGATTTTAGTATTGACAACGGGGCACTTTTCTATTGTGATCGAGTTGTCATCCCTAAGAAATTACAGGGTCAAGTGCTTGAAGTACTGCATGACACGCATACTGGTATTGTTCGCATGAAGATGTGTGCTAGATCCTATGTTTGGTGGAAGTCCATTAATCAAGACATTGAAAACTATGTTGCCTCTTGTTTACTGTGTCAAAAAACCCAGAACATCAGAAACGCGAAAGAAACAGTAGAATGGCCCAGTTGTGAACGACCGTTCGAACGAATTCATCTTGATTTCTTTCATTTTGAGAACCAATCGTTTCTAGTAATAGTTGATTCGTTTTCCAAATTCATAGATGTAAAATGTATGAACAAGACGAACGCAAAGAGCTTAATTACTTCGATGAGACAGTTTTTCGCATACTTCGGACTACCAGATCAAGTGGTGTCTGATAATGGACCCCCCTTTGGATCAAAAGAGTTTGTTCAGTTTGGGGAAATGAATGGAATAAAAATGACACGTATACCCCCTTACCACCCCCAAAGTAATGGGTTAGCGGAGAGGGCTGTACAGACTGTTAAAAAGGTTTTCAAAAAATTGCTTCTTGATACATCCCAACGCAGCAAAATGGATTTAGATGAGCTTATTAGCAAATTTATCCTGACGTACAATAATACACCATGTACTGTAACCTCAAAAACACCAAATGAATTTATTTTGTCATACAACCCCAGGACACTGTTGAGTAGTCTCAACCCACAACGTGATGTAAAGCAAGCAAAAAATTGTAATCGTGAGTCAGGTACAATAAACCCCAAACGTAAAGACAAAATTGTAATGTTGAAGAAAGATAACAAGCCAGATAAAGACACTTTTGAAGCTAACGATAAAGTTATGTATAAAAATGTTTTCAAGGATTTTGTTAAATGGATTCCAGCCAGAATAGTAAAGAAAGTAAGTTTTTGCACTTTTTTGGTTAACGTTAATGATAACATAAAATTTGTTCATAAAAGTCAGATCAGGAAATCTAGTTTAGCAGACAAATTTCATCCAAACTATCTTACACGCAATGTAAATGAAGAAAGTGCAGCCAAGGGAATAGACAAAAAGTCGTGCAGTGACTTGAAGAGACATTCTTCAAAAGGTTTAGGCTTAAGAAGATCAACTCGTAAACGAAAAGCACCTTTGAGATTTGACTTTAGAAATTATTTGAAGTATTGATTATAAAACTATGTACTGAGAACTAAAACTTCAAAGAATGGGAAGATGTAATGTATAATTAAAACCCTATTATAGCAAGATGCCATAATAAGTGTTCGTACTGGACACAGAGGTCGCAATAGTGTACAGTCCGTCACCAACTGTTTATAAGGTCCTTTACAAGTGGTATTTCCAGAAGTTCCATCGGGAATCGTTTCAGCTACTTTCATGGACTTATCTAACATTCCTAAGCTGTTATTCAGGCATTTGCCAGTATGTAAAATCTCTTGGAGAAAATTTTTAACTACGCCAGTGGATGTATCTCCTTCTACAAACGACCATCTTTATCGCATCGGCTCTTTTCACAAGCAAGTAACGTCCACTCAGAGTGCAGCTTGAATGATTTATTTCACTGCCGTGTACTTCATTGCATTGGTGGTATGTTGTATGAGTGACTGCCGATTGACTGCCAGCCCCCGTCGTGTCGTGCCACCGTTGTTGTTGCACAAATGTTTGATGGATGACGCATTTAATTGCGGTGGGAAGCTCTCCACGGAATGCAAACATAGTTGTCGCTGTCGGTCGGAGAATTGCGGTTTTTCATCGCATCCCTTACCTATATCTACCATCTAGTGTGTGACACACTAAATGTGATTAAACGTGTGTAAGTGGCGTAAAGTTCCGGCTAATACTGGCTAAGTTGTAGCACGGATCCATCAGCAGACTGCGCGACGTTTCGAGTTCAAACGTTAGGTATGTGCAATGCAACTCTTTGTTGAACCGGATGTGATTGATGAGCTTGAGTTACAGCACTGTGGTGAACGTAAATAGATTACTAGACATGGGTACACGATTTAGGGCCATCTTTGCTATCTAAGACGAACTGGACGAACTATGGTGATTAAAAATTTAGAATGTCTTTTCAAACTTCACCTTAACTTTATGTTTCTTTATTTTTTCTTCTTAGAACATTGCCAGTCTCTTCAAATTAGTGCCGTTATGAACAATACAAATGGTGATCATGGAAAAAAAAAATTAATCACCTTAATGGATCAGGGAATATGCTCATCGTCTTCGGCAAAACAAATCATATTCTTCTGGTACCGACTGTTTTTCGAAGTTACTTGAGCTATTATGGGAAAACATTGCAAAAGCCGTCGAAATAATCGTTTTCAACTAGGAGGTCAGACCCCCATTGCTATGAAGGGCACCGAAGATAACTGCCAATTATATCATCATTAATAATCAATAACTGCTACCAACTGTTGAAAATAAATACGCCATCAACAGGAGTCGCTAGTACCGAAAGAAAGAGAGTATTTATTAGTGCTCATTAGTAAACACTTCACCATTAAAGACATAAGTGCCACCAAGAAGCTCTAAACTACCTGTTGAAAGACATTGTGCCAATGGACAATAAACAGTCAGTTATTGTTCGGTGGTACTCAGAGTTCTTTCGTTTGCATGCTGCTTGAAATGCAATGAAAGCATAAAACATCACTCTGAAACAAGTTTTCCGAAAGAACTCAAATACAGTGGATTCATTTTGCCACAATCTATGCTGAAGGCATGTAGGAAAATATTGATCCTAATAAATTATAAAATAAACATTTATTTAAGTAAGGGGCCTGTTCACAACTTACGTCACGCTTTTAGGGGGACTGGGTTTCGCAGAACATGACAACCCATACCAAAAATGATGAGGTTCCATACAAAACGTGTGCACAAAGCGAGGTCGCCCGGTGACGAACCACGAACTCATTGCAATAGCGAAGTCGCTTAAGTTGAATATAGCTCTGGGTCCTGGATGATATCCCGACAGTAGCCATCGAGGCTAACCCTGACATGTTCAGAATGCTATGCAGATGTGCCAAGACAGAGACGAATTACCGGGGAGGCGGAAAAGACAAAGATTGGTTCTGCTACCGAAACCCGTGAAGGCACCTGGTGACCTGTCGGCATACAGACCTGTCTGCCTTCTGGACACCGGCGGAAAACTGTTGGAACGAATCATTCTGTCGAGGCTGATGGTCTATACCGAAAATCCGATGACTCTGGCCTCTCGGATAACCAGTTTGGCTTCCGCAAGGGTCGATCAACGGTGGACGCTGTTAGGGCTGTAACCAATACGGCCGAGATATCGCTCCAAAAGAAGCGGACAGAAGTCCGAGTGTGTCCAAATGGACGAGCAGGCCCCATGGCGAGTTTAACTTGACACAATTTCTGTCAGGCCCTGGGTGATTCAGGTGGTATCTGCAAAGATTCGGACATGCAGGCTCCCCCGCATGTCCGGAATACGCAGACTGCGAAGAGAATGCCCACACTTCGTGGAGCAAAGGTCGTGTGTGCAGGAGATATGCGGTAGAGATATCACTCCGGACAACATTGTTGAAAGGATGTGCACGGGGGCGGACAAGTGGAACTCCGTTACTTCCACAGTTTCCCAAATCATACTTGAACTATAGAGAAAATGGTGGGCCGACCAACAGCAAGTTGAGTTGGCTTCCTTTCCCATATGGGAGTTTGAGTGCGATCAGAGGCAGTACATCGGGTCCCAGTTGGCATCATACGCAAAAAAAAAATAAAATAAAATCCGGTTTATTATTTTCGATGTAGGACAAACCCACCAAGTATTATAACGATTACATTCTGTGTAATCATTTAACAATATTTACTATTTGCCTACGATAAAAAAATACTAATTTTCTTTTTTTTTCTATTTTTTTCAGGTATGACGATTTACTTAATTACTGCAGAAACAAATCTTTATTCAAAAGACTACTTTCAAGTGATTTGGTATAAGTATTTGGTGGTTTGACCAAGTATGTGTTATCATTCAGAGAAGCTATCAAATTGGCCTGGTTTCATGAATATCAAACAGGGGGGAGGGGTCTGGGGGTTGGTCCGGTAGGCCTTTCCTCGTGGAAGTTTTTGGAGGTCTTAGATCATCGCTGGAAATTATTTCTCTACAGAATTATATTCCCTGGACCTGTAGGACGCTGTACTGTAATGCGACAATAAACCATTGATAACGTTTGTAGATCTTCAGGTCTTTACTCGTGGAAGTTCTTGGAGGAACTAAAACATCTTTGGAAATTAGTTCCTTTCTCCAGAAAAATAGTTCATGGAGCTGTAAGATGTTACAACGTATCAGTAATATAACAACAAACCATTGATTACGTATATAGCTCTTAAGACCTTTACTCGTGGGAGTTCCTGGAGGACCTACATCATCTTTGGAAAGTAGTTCTCTACAGAACCATGCTCCATGGATCTGTAGGATGTTGCATCGTATCGTCATGTAAGAATAATCCATTGAGTACGCTTGTAGATCTTAAGCTCTTAACTCGTGGAAGTCCATGGAAGACCTAGCATAACTTGAGAAATGAAAACTCTTCACTACAATGCTCAATTGACCTCTGGAATGTTACAGCGCATCGGTAACATAGCAAGAAACCATTGGCTATGTATGTAGATCTTCAGGCCTTTACTCGCGGAAGTTCTTGGAGATCAAAATTGGAGGTCGTGTTTGAAAATTATTTATTTACAGAACAATGCTCCGTAGACTTGTAGGACGTTGCACAGTATCAGTAAGGCTGATACAAATTTTATTTTGACTTTTTGTCTCCCCCCCCCTTCAAAAATTTTTGGCTGGAATTTGCATTTTGAGGGGGCAGAAAAAAAAATTTACCAAAATATCGGGGCTAAAAATTCTTCAACAAATCCGATGAGTTTTTAATGTTTTTCAAATTAAATGTTTTATTATTTTTATCCCCCCCTCGACCAGTCAAAGAGTGGTGGGACAAAAAGTGAAATAAATATTTGTAACTGCCTAATGTAACAATAATCGATCGATAACGCTCGTAGATATTAAAGCATTTACTCGCAAAAGTTCTTGGGTGTCCTGGAACATCTTTCTCTACACCACCTTGCTCCACGGGTGGGATACTGTTAACCTTGATCCTTCGCTTCGTCCGTCTAAACAGTCCTTAACACCTCAAAATATCCTCTGCGATCCTTCTTGGAAATAATACGCTGCTCCCCATAAACCAACCCTTGCCCCCTTCCCCACCAACCCCTAGATTCAACCCTTACTACTACACCCTCCATTTCCTTATTAACTCTTAAACGATCCTCGGATATCTGAAGGTGGAACATTTAAAATATTTTCAGATTTCCCTTAGTTTTTTTTACACGGGTTCCCGAATTAGCACGGATTTTTCTCGGTTCCGCGTTGTTTGGATTTGCCCTTCCGAATCGTGAAACGGCTGGTGGTACGAGGTTTACGAGTCGTGTTTGCGTAGATACTGTGATTGCAGTTCCGGTGCCACAAGCAGAGTTTAAAATTTTCATTTTCAATGAGTGAAATTCAACGTGAATTTTGAAGATTCTCAACCGAGGGATCAAAATAAAATTCATTTTGGCGAATGAATTTTTTCACCTATTCATTCATTTTTCTGTCACTGACAATTTTCACTGAGAAATATAACTGGACCGGAACTTCCGATTATACTTCCAATCACCTCAAAACTTGTGTATAGTAGTTAGTTAGAATATTGATTGTGTTCTCTATTTGTCCATTAAGCCGAATTGTGCGTCTGTTAAAAGAAATTGGAAATTTTACGACGTGCGGAAAAATATTCGTGACAGAGAATTGAATGAAAAAAGAAAGGCAATCAGCTGACAATGAATGTGGCTAAATACGAATGAAAAAAAGAGAATGTCAATCTTCACTTTGAATCTTCGAATTTTTTACTCTCTGGCCACAAGTGAAAGTTTCGAAAGGTTCACGTTTTTCCACGTGGGGTAAGAGGACTGTTAGAGCTACACCATCCGGAAGTGTTTCATTTGGAAAGTGCACGTGACATTTGTCTGGACTGTCGATTTGGGCATCGTTTTGAAAAGAATAATTCGTGATTGTATTTAGTTTTTTCGTGCCGAAATCCTGGACACATCTTTTTCATTTTCCGTGTTTATCGTGAGTGTTTGGGCGGTGCTGTATTCAGTTAACACCGAGGAGCAGCAGTTTCCAGATAAATCGGTGAAACCGTTTCAAACTACATTTTCCCTTTTTTCCCTTAAGGAGGCATTCATACACTTTAAAAACTAATTTATAGTTATGCAACGTTTCCCTCGCATCCAGTTTGTTTCATTTCAGAGAGCGAGTAAAGGCGCTTAAGCCTAGGCATTAGAGCTAGCACACGGACCAAATACCTGTGTTCCATCCCAGGAAGCGAAGGACCAAGGGCAGCGTTGGTAAAATCACACTCAAAGCCGACTCATGAACCACTCCTGCGTGAGCAAACTCGCGCGCGATTCTTAATCATTTTCTCACGCGCGAGATTGTCATGCAAAATCTCGCTCTCACGAGTCAAGCGCCGAAATTTCGTTCGCTTGTAAAACGAACCCAAATCAATTTGAACGGCATTAAATGTTATTGTATGCTAGATTTGCTTTTGTTCTATCATATAATCCTAAAAACTTTGATGTAAATATTAAGAACACCAAGAAATGATGCAAGGAGTGAAATAGCGAGTCAATTCATGCATGATTTTTTCGGCGGTGAGTTTGGCGAGTCAAGAATCGCGCGTGAAACAAATCAACCATGAGATTTGAGAATTTGAGTTTTTACCAACCTTCTTAGCATCGTCACCCCCCTCGATTTTCACTTATTTTGCTTTCTCAAAAGCTGAGTGGTTGGTACGGGATGTCCCCACTTAATGGCTATATTGTAAAAACAATAACGCTGCACAGTAGGACTGGCCGCTTTAATGCTTGTAATGCATTTCCAATGTACTGCAAACATTAATAATGACAAGAAAAATGGTAGAATTGGTCGATTCTATCATTTTCCAGGATTCTTTCAATGAATGGCTGTGTATGTGTAGACTAGAATAGACTAGACTAGACACGGGTTCCCGAATTAGCACGGTATTTTGTTTACACGTTTTCTCAAATTAACATGGTTTTTTTTACACGGATTCGCGAATTAACACGGTTTTTACACGTTTTTGTATGGTACCCTGAGCAGAAAACAATACCTAACAAATAACATATGCAGAGTAATCTATGCTCAAATATCTAAAATTGTTACTGCTCTGTTATTCTTTGAAATGTTATGAGAACATAACGATAACAATTGGAGGTATTTGAGTTGATTTTGGTATTGATATGGTATAATATTTGATGATTTAGTGTGCGAAGAACTGAAAAAAAAGTTTTGCTATTACATAATGGTGCTATCGAACACTTCAATTTTTGGCATTTGCTCTAACGTTAGAATCTCGAAAATACTAATAAGACGCGACGCGGAACAGCACACAACAAGATAGAATCATAAGTGCTATGTCCTGGGTCGCAATCGAACTAATGTACAATTTAATTGTATGAAACGTTCTTACATACTTTGTTATTCAATACGTTTTGGATAACAAATACAGCACATTATAATTTAAGTGTGCATTTTTTTTTTAAATAACAACACTTGTAATTTTTTCAAAATTATGGTATTCATTTTTTTGTTGTTTTGCCTTTAATTATCACCCTATCGAGGGCGTATGGAGAAATGATATTTAAGATTAATACCTTGATATGTTATTCGGTTGCTATTCTTCTGCTCGGGACCATCGGCGGAGCCAGCATTTTTTTTTCTTACTCAGTCTTCTAAACATACACGAGAAAAAGCGGGATGAAAGAGGAGGCAAGCTGCCTCCTCTTCTACCTTTATTCTTTTTCTCGTGTATGTTTAGGTGAGTGAGTAAGAATAAAGAAAATGCTGGTTCCGCCAATGCTCGGGACAATTCATTTACATACACTGTGCTACTCAATACGGCGGACGCGAATATATAGTTTCTTCAATCGAACTGAAATTTTGCTTAGTTCATGTGAGACCAAAATTGAGCTCAAAAAGATTTCAGGAGCAAAAATTAATATTTATTCATCCGAGACAAACCAGCCCTGGGCTGAAAATCTCGTTGATAAAGATAATAAAAAATATTTTATCCATAAAATCGTGTCCCAGAGTTTCAATAAAATTTACCACACAGAAATATCCTCAACCGGTCCTGGAATCAGTCCTACCATTTCTCGATTATCAATCCCCCAGGTCATGCTTGTTAGGTCAACTGTGGGCCCCTTAACAAAATCCGTTTGAATAAATTTGGGTGCATTATACAATAGCCCTGCCAAGTATTTCGAGCTCCATAACAGCCAACCGCGAGGTAGGCTTCTGGCAAGCCCAGAATTTTAATTGAAAGCCAAATGGCTTCTGTCGTTTAGCGTTATGAAACGTTCCTCCCTTCAAGGAGATTGATTCCAAAATAATAGAGGGGTGGCAACCGAGACCATCTAATCAATCGAACACACCAGAAAAGATAATGAATTTTTCATTCATCTTGACACGCTCGATGATTGTTTTTTTTTTCGGACATGACTTGGGCATGGCTGAGAGAGTGAACAAAAAACATTAATCCAAGTTAAGTCTTCAGATTGTCCGTATATTATACTCGATTGTTTCAGGGGGAACTAATGGCGGCAAGATATAAAGGGATGGAGTGCTTTTGCGAATTCCATTGAATCACTCAGTTGTCATTTTCAGCTATGCTAGTAGTGAATTTCGTTTGGCTTGTACTTAGCGTTTGTTCGACATGCTGTCAAACAAGTGCTGTGATATTTTAAGTGAGCACTGTAAAAAATATGATTTTTTTTAAATGTAAATTATGCTAGAACGCATATATCTTATTAAATTTTCAACTAGGATCACTAGATAAACAGTAAATTATTTCACATATAATTTTACTGTGCTTCGAGACTGTGCACAAAGTATACCTTCCGTTAGAGTCCGTTACCGTACAGTGAACATTGAACTAGCTCCATCCAGTACATTTCTAGAGTTGATCAAGTGCACTGTTTCGTTCTTCAAATGCGCGCAAAAGACTGGCTCAAGATTAATATTAACTTACAACAGGGCTCATCCACCAGATATTTACCTGTGCTACAACGATTAGATGTTCGTCTAAATGCTGTCTCCATCTTTCGATCACCTCACCTCAATCTGTCCGGTTCTTCTCCCTGCACATTTTGGCTTACGGTACGAAGATTTTGCCGGATGCGTTGAGTGTTTGGTTGAACTTCTGAGTTTCTTGAAAACGGCATCGTTTTTCCGAACTGTATCCGATCGAGCATATGAAGAATCAATTCTCAACCGGTCTAATATTTACGGATGAATGATTGAATTGAAGTTGCAGCGCGCCCTCTCAACCCTTTCGACTTTGACTATTTGCTCGGACGATTGTAGCTGCAATTGCGGTGATGTCCCAAAGGCTACCCCCGTGCATCGCGTCCGTCGTCGCGTCTGACTTAACTCACAGCGACTGGGCAGTCGCAGCCCGATGATCGGTGCTTTTATGTTTCAATTAATTAGCGAATCTAAATGTGCGACCGTCACATCGTGCATTTTTTTCTTCTCTCATTCAGCTACGACTGGACCCAGAACATGTTCGATACACTTGAGCTTTCGGTACGATTTGCTGTGTCGATCAGACGACGAACATTTGCTCCGCGTGTAGAAAGGAGAGCTGATGGGGACCGAAGCTGTAAGCTTGAGTTATAGCCAGTTGCGTTCGTTAAAATAGTTTGGTTCTGAATATTTGTCATATTTCTGCGCACGGTCCGGATTGAGGTTAAGTAATACTTGCAGTTAATTAACTTGGGGTTTTGTTGCTTGATTCGATAGTGGACTGGTAATGCGTTTAATTGTTCAATCTATAGGACTTGTTCTGGGTGAAGCTGGTTTCGTTTTCGGTAGAGTGGTGAACACTCTTAAGTTGAAGCTAAGAAGTTGAAGCATCACTATTCAGTGGCTAATTCAGAGTTTCTCAAACAACCCAAACTACACACATGTCACAGAAGAGTAATGGCAGGTCAGGTTTTGGTTGTGCAGAAGTCAATGTGACTAGCTCCTAACAAGTAAGTGCTTATTCGCTAGAAGAAACTTCTTCCCTATTCCAGATATAATCATATTACTTTAAGAGCCTAAAACTCCAATAAACCTAAAACTTCATCTAGATTTTGGATCCACCATCTTGTATTTTGGAACGCCATCTTGGATATTCTTGTCGTCCTTTTTGGACTATAAGCATCTTTAACCATCCCTAATATGGATTACTGCACGAATTTATACTGGCCTGCTTACTCTCACACGAAATTTGACGTTTGAGCGGTGTCGGCACCGCTCAAACGTCAAATTTTCGGTGAGAGTAAGCAGGTCAACGTAAATTCGTGAAGTGGACCATACCCATATTGAACGGTTTTTGAACCGAAAACTTCAAAAAGAGTGACCGTCTTAAATTTGCACCGCCATCTTGGATTTTGAACCACCATCTTGGATATTCTGGTCGCCATTTCTAAAACTCCATTAAACAGACGCCATCTTGAATTTTGAGCCTCCATTTTGGATTTTAGACCGCCATCTTGGATGTTCTGGTTGCCATTTTTGGACATCAGACAGCTTCCTCATACCAAATATACCACATATTGCATAGTTTTAGATCCTAAAACTCTATTAACCCTCAAAGCAGTCGCGTCTTCGGCCACCCTCAGCGACATCACGCTCACGCTGAATACAACAAGCGTGCTTTTTTCATGGTACGTGTACTCAGCACACGACGCGACCGCTCTCGGGTTAAACAGCCGCCATCTTTAATTGAATGACTGCGCCATCATTGGCGAATAACGACTTGAATATGGATCCCTTCTCAGGCAGTTGGCTCCAGGCAGAACTCCAAGTTTAGGACGTTTCCGAAACCTTACCTTACCGGTCAGACTATGGTCTGAGTGTCCTCTGCTGTACGTATGAGTCGTCTCCAGTCTACTCGGTCCATGGGTGTGTGTCTCCAGTTCCGCACTTTGCGTAGGGTCCGCAAATCGTCCTGCACTTGATCGACCCACCTAATTCGCTGCGCTGCGTCTTTTCGTACAGGTCGGATGACTCTTGAGAACCATTTTAGCCTTTCAGCACGCACGCCATCAAGCAGCTGAAGATGCACCTCGTTCGCGCTGTGTACGACGAGCGAGGTTTTTTCAAGGTGTTGTACTTGCGCGCGTCCTGAAGGGTTAGTCGGGTTGCTATTCGACATCCTGATGACTCAACCCGTCCACAGTAGCCTCCCGATTTTCGGGGTGTGGACGATGGTTGGTTCACTCAGCAGCTGATGCAGCTCGTGGTTCATTCGCCTTCTCCAATTCCCGTCATCCATCTGCACTCCGCCGTAGATGGTACGCAACACCTTCCGTTCGAAAACTCAAAGGACGCGTTGGTCCTCAGCACGTAGAGTCCATGCTTCGAGCCCATAGCGGACTACCGGTCTAATCAGGGTTTTGAATATAGTTACTTTCGTGTGATGGCAAACTTTGTTCGACCGTAGAGTTCTGCGGAGTCCAAAGTAAGCTCGGTTTCCTGCCACAATGCGTTCCTGTCACAAATTCTTTAACCACCACGATTTCATCACCGTCGATAGAAATTCGGGGTGGCGGGCGCGGTGAACGCTCCCTGGAGCTCTTTGCCATCATGTACATTGTTTTCGACACATTAATGACTAATCCGAATCGTCTGGCTTCACTCTTTAGTCGGATCTACGTTTCTGCCATCGTCTCAGATTTACGAGCTATGATACCCATTTCATCAGCGAAATCAAACAGCTGAACGGACTTCGGGAAAATCGTTCCACTCGTGTTTATCCCCGCTCTTCTTATAACACCTTCTAAGGTGATGTTAAGGCTGGATTCCAAAACTGGGGACCTTCACATTTCTAATACTTTAATGTAGGCCACCAGTTCATTAGCTGTGATCTCCGAGAAGTCATTGGGGATTGGGGGATGAAGTTTGGAAGCATGTTCGTTAACGGCAGTTTCATGCGAACTGGTAATGTGTAAACTAATGAAGCTAATGAAGTGACACAATGGAGGTGGGATGTTCAGTGTCTTGGTTTAATATGTTACTCACTAGGCGCTGTCCATAAACTACGTAGACTTTTTGTTGGCATTCTCAGACCCCCCCCCTCCCCCCTCGTAGACTTTTATCCATACAAAATTTTCGAAATTTGTAAGGACCGTAGACTTTGGCCAGACACCCCCCGCCCCCCGTAAGAGTCTACGTAGTTTATGGACAGGCCCCTAGGCGGAACCTTGGGACATGCTGCTCGTGAGCCAAGGAGATGGCCGCATCGATGTTGTGCAGCAGCTGGTTGATGTCTTCAGGTGTGTTGGGATCCTCCCCGTAGTTGACGTGGTCATTGATACACCGTTGGAACTGCCCCTAGTCAACTCGATCGTAGTCCTTCCGGGTGATCGAATACCGGTTGACCAGGTACCCAACTTCAGCCATCACCGAAAAGTGGCCCTAGCTGGGATCCTGGTGGACCACTTGCTGGAAGATGGTGGTTGCTATGTTCGTGAGGATATAAAGCGCCCCAGAACGGCTCAACTGAGTAGCAACGTCCAAGCACAGGATGGTGTATTCACCTTCCTCCAGATTCTCTTGGAGAATTCTTCCGTTTTGGGTGCGGCGAGTGTTTTCACACGATTTGTGCCTTGCATTTAGGTCCTCCAGCCAGGATGAGCGGTTGCCGCCACCGCTTAGTGTGCTTGTGGAGCTATTGTTTCAGGGCCGCCAATGACTGGTCAGTTAAGTTGACTTTTTTTGTGCAGTAGGCTACCTACATGATTGGGCCTGCGGTGGTGCTTACCTCGACACCAACAGTCTTGATAAGTTTTAGCTGAGGTGCTACGCCCTTGATTTTCTTCAGCCTGAAAAGGGAGTGCTCACGGACGGTGTTACGGTGCCTTAGGACGCCGCAAGCCGACAGGCGCTCTGCTTGGCGATGGTTTGGTTGAAGCGGGAAGGTTTGGCACCAGGTACCGAAGCCACAGGAAGTGCTCCTCGGACATCGGAGGAGGAGAAGGTCGACGTGCTTTGTGGACGCCTGTATCCGGATCTCGATTTATTCAGCCTGCTTAAGACAGCCACGATCGATTCCTTCACGTTTGTTGCCGCAGTTGGCTCACTTTGGTTCGGGCCATTCGTTCATCGAAGTGTAAGATCCGGTCAGATGACGTCTAGCGCACTTGCCACAGCACCTGGAAATTACTTGCCATTTGCGGGAGCATCTGGAAATTATTTGTTCCGTGACCGAATGTAATGCAGCTGCCACATTGCATGGTATCGCGTTTGTGTGGGCGCTACTTTTCCCACATGACGATGACATGGAAGAGTAGCAGAACCTTATGTAAGTCCGCCATGTTTACTAAGTTCTTTTCCAGGTAGATCAGGTTGATTTGGTCCCGATGGTCTCGGGGCCCTGTCGCCTGAAGAGGAACATATTTAGTTTAAGTGGCCTAGGGTTACCATCCGGCTTGGTTTAGCAGGACATGTTCTGATTTTCGACTAATTTTGGCAAAATTTCTTAACGAACGTGGTATGTTAAGCTGGTAGTGCAGCCTGTGCACGGTTGACCTTCTGACTTCAGCTTGATTGAGGAGGTACTACCCGAGCATTTATTTACCAATGAGATGCGGCTCAAACAGTGTTTTACACGCTACGAAAGAACGGAGACGAAATCTACAAGCAAGCGCTGGATTGGAATCCAACAGGACATCACAGCACAGGCAGACCCAGGGGCTCGTGGCGACGAAGCCACAACAAGGGAGTCAAGAAAGTCGATAGGAGGCTGACCTGGGCTCAGGTCAAGGCTAAAGCGAGTAGCCGACCACAATGGAGATCTATTACATTGGCCCCATGTACCCCCAGAGGAGCTCAAATTGTTCGCGGGGTAAAATTTATGACGCGTCTAAGATGACCAAAAATTAGTCTACGTAATTAATGAACGGTCCTTATGTGAGCTTACAGTGAATATGTTTCAATTTGAATTTTATTATATTATCATGAATACCGTAAAACCACCCATTTTTCAGAATCGTTCTAACCTCGATGACGAATAAGGTGTTCGCAGAGTGAATGTACATATATAAATGTCAACAGCCGTCGAAGCACTCTACTAGAGATGCAAACGATTAGAACCCAATGCCATTTCCAACCGCCAGACATAGGTACACTGAATCACTCCAAACGAGCCGTCACGTCGTCAGTCTGGGAGCTTCTGTTTTAGAAGCGAGCAAAAAAAAAATCCATGCAAATTGAGTGGAAAATTGGCTGCTCCCTGTTTTGTGTCTTGCACCTTCGTAGAATTGAATCACCACTTGGAGATCAGTTGGCTTCACATGTTTTCCCACCGTCGTCACCATCGCTTTGTGCCCTGATCCACTTGTACAGAGGGATACAGCATACAGGTAATGCAGGGTGCACTTACTTTGACTAAGTCTCTCTCGCTGCAACAATTGGACAAGGTCGCCCTTTTAAAAAATAAAATTGAAGTAAAAAATCCGCACGCTCCTTGTCCGCAGGCAGCTCGACAGCTACCTACTAAGAACTCACGCTTCTCAATCACGCTGAATTCTGTTGGACAATGCACACGCGGCTGGGGATGCTTTCATATGACGACGACGGCACTAAATCAAACAAACCAGATCAAGGAAACATACCATTATGTGGCAATTATCCATCCAGTCGGCGTACGAAGAACACTTATTGGACTCCCATCCATAGAGAGGTGATTTATACTAAACGATTAGTAATTGCGTTGCGCCTTGTGCATCCCTACGGTACGGCGACCTACCAGCCCCCCGATCGATCGATTCTTCAAAGGCTTTGAGTGAATGTATGACCTTTGGGCATTTAGCAACAGTCGGGCAATTTAGTGCAAAATTTTCAATCTAATTCAAGTGTAATTCGCAAGCCGTGCTGCAAATCGCCTAATAGGCACGCGTGAATGGAATGATCGCGCACACTGGGTGATTCAACAATATCAAACACCAAAAAACAGATTCGATTTCACTGTGAATTGTCATAGAGATGGCTGCGCAGCAGCTTGACCCCAGCATTAACTTTGCGTCCTTGAAGTTGAACATCAGCAAGGACCAAAGCAGGCCTTGTTGAGACTTCGTAAGTCAACAATGGCGGCCAAGCAGGACCATGGCAAACTCATTGCAAGTTTACCCAAACGTAGGCCTTTATATTCGTGGGTACGCCAAACTCAATTGCTTATGACAAGCAATCGCAGAAGCGTTCAAGACAGCCATCAGATAAAGAGCTACCAGGTGGCGTTCGCAAGCTCTATAGGTTTTTAATCTCGAGAGTTAACCCTTCAGGACGCGCGCCATTGTAAAAAGTACACTTACTTCCTTATGTATCCTGATCACCTCTGGAGGTGCATAGGGCCAACGTAAAAGATCTCCATCCTGGGCGGCTGCTCGCTTTGGCTTGACCTGGGCCGAGGTCAGATTCCTATCGACTTCCTCGATTTCATTGTTGAGGCTTCGTCGCCACGAACCTCCTGCTCTGCCTGTGCTGCGATGTCCTGCCGGATTCCAATTCAGCGCTAGCTTGCAGATTTCGTCTTCGCCCTTTTGTAACGCCGGTCCATCTCCATTTACGTTCACGAATTTTTGTTGATTTCGGTTTCTCATCCAGTTGTGAGGCCACCAGGCCCGAATTATGAACACCCCAAGTATGAACCGCAGTCATTGGTTGATGGAAACCTGTAGCTTCTGTGTGATCTCTGTCGACGCGCACCACGTTCCGCTGGGGTACAGCAGCACAAATTTCACGTTGGTATTGGTACCACCCCGGTTAGAGGAAAAGAGCTCAATAATAGCATATTTTGATATTGAGATCAAAATGTGATATTGGTTTGATTGATATAAGAGATAAAAGATCTAAAAATAATATCTAAAATTTACTCCTGGAACATCACCATCAGATCATATTTAGATCTTGTAAGATCTAACCAATAGCAGTAAGCTATTTGTTTGATCTTGAAGTATCACATTTTGATATTGTTCAGATGTTCTAGGAACATTTTTCAGATATTATTTTCAGATCTTTTATCTCTTATATCAATCAAACCAATATCACGTTTTGATCATCAGTACTTCACCTCTACCCGGGACCATCAGGCGCGATCTGGCAGCCAAGATATTGAAAGATTTCGACCTTTTCATCAGCTTGCCCAGCTACTGTAAAGTTGAAGGGGTTGTCCGTGTTAACATCCAACGATTTGGTCCTGCTGACGTTGGTGGTTAGAATCGCCGTTGAAGAGCGTTTGACCAGGTCGTTCAGCTTACTTTGCATGTCAGAGCGCTGCTGGGCTAGTACAGCCAAATCGAAGTTGTTCAGATGTTCCATAGTGATGGGCTGCCAAAGCAGCCCACGATACGGTGCACGGTCAATCTCCCCCACCAAGATCTCGTCGATTACGATGAGAAACAGTAGCGGTGATAGTATGCATCCCTGCCTCAAAAGTTTTCTCGTAGTCGTTGAATTCCAAACAGTGGGACTCTTGGAATTCCTTAACCTTCTCCAGTACGATGTGGAGCGTGATCTTGAGCGCGACAATATGGTCCACACAAGATCTTCCGGCACTGAATCCTGTCTGCTGCAGTCGGAGATTCACGTCTATCCTCCCCTGTGTCCGATTAAGGATACCCGAGCAGAGGAAAAAAGCTCAATAATAGCATATTTTGATATGGAGACCATAAATTGATATTTGTTTGAGATAAGAGGTCAAAGTACTGAAAATAATATCTCAATTTTACTCCTGGAACTTTATTATCATAGCACATTTAGCTCTTGGTAAGATCTAGCCAATAGCAGTGAGCTATTTGATTGATCTTCAAATATCATATTTTGCTATTAATTAGATGGTTCAAGAACAAATTTTTGCTATTATTTTCAGTACTTTTACCTCTTATCTCAAACAAACCAATATCTTATTTTGATCGTCAGTACTTGAACTCTGCCCGGGTAATTTTGCACAGAACCTTGAAAACAATACACAGTAACATGATGCCACGCTAGTTGTCATACACAGTCAGATCCCCCTTTTTGGGAACCTTCACTAAGACGCACTGTCTCTAGTCAGCCGGAAAAGTCGTGGTGTCCCAGATATTTTACAAAATTGTTGGTGCAAGATTTGCACGGATAGCATGAGGTCAGCTTTGAGCATTCCTGCTGATATGCGATCGATCTCCGGGGTTTTTTTTGACTTCATGCTTCGGATGACTGTTTCAATCTCCTGCAACGATGGTGCCTCAGAGTTGACGCGAGTGATGTGCCGTACCCTAGGTGGTTCATCCCGAGACGTGGATGGTTGGTCGGACGTCGAAACTTGAATAAGTTGACCGAAGTGCTCAAACCCACGTTTTAGCTGGTCAGTTGGGTCGATGAGTAACTGTCCAGTGGCGTATTTCACTGGCATCCTCGGATTCATCCATGCACCAATCAGGCTTCGTGACATATCGTAGAGAAGGCGGGTATCGCCGTTTGTAGCGGCTATCTTCCCTTCGTCAGCCAGAGAGTCCACCCACGCTCGCTTGTCCCGCCTTGACTCGCATTTAGCTGCTCTGATTCTTGCCCGCTCTATCACGGTCTTTGCTACTCTGCGCTTCTCAATCATCCACCAGGTTTCATCAGTGACCCACTATTTTCGCTGAGTGCGCAACTTACCCAGGTGATTCTTACTGGTTTCAATCAAGGAATTTTTGATGGCCGTCTGATTCTCTTCTTCGCTACCATCTTCCGGAACATCCGCTGCTCGGGTTCCAAGTTCGTCAACGAACGAACTCTTCACAGCTGGTTCTTCTGGTCGGCGTGTGTTGAATCGTCGTCCAAGTATGTCCTCCTGCCGCTGGATCCGAACACTGCGTAGCCGGATCTCACCGATTAGAAGGTCAGACGCAATATCAACGCTGTGTTTATTCCGAACATCAAAAAGGCTCCGTTACCATTTTTGGCAGATGCAGATGTGGTCAATTTGGTTTTCAGTATGTCCATCACGAGAGATCTACGTAACTTTATGCACTAGTCAATGGGGGAAAGAGTGAGCCCCCAATCACCAGGTCGTAGTGGGCCTGCCACCTTAGGTATCACTTCCTGTGAAGGAGCATTTCATGCTCAGCCAGAACTCAGAAAAGACGCTGTTTGAGCCACACCTCCTTGGTGAACAGACGCTCGGGACGTACCGCCTCAATCTAACTGAAGGCAGAAGGACAACAGTGCCCAGGGTGCACCAGTGTACTGGTGGACTCGAGCGATTGTGGTCTTGCGCCACGCCTATCTACGGGCTAGGCGGCGGATGCAGCGAGCACGTACCGATGAGGAGCGACATGGCATTCGAAGCCTCGTGATGGTCAAGACAAAAGGCATGATGACTCCTACCGAGCAGTCTTCCGAAATTCTGAAGGGGATCTTCGAGAGGTTGCTTCCGCGTCATGATCCGACTCCTTCCGTAGTATCTTTGGGAACTAAGGCTGGCTTTGAGGGTAGGGTCGCCGATGAAGAACTTACGGGGACTACAAAATCCTTTATCGTAGGTTAGGCCACTGGTCCACATAGAGTTACAGAGGCTCCTGGCGTGTTCAGATCTGCTATTCAGAAATGTCTGAACGACGGAGTTTCCCCAGAGGTTTGTAAAGCGAAACAGATTGGACCTGTTGTCAAAGGCGGGAAACCACCCGGTGATCCATCAGAATGTAGACCAATTTGAGGCAGAGAAGGTGCTCGAGAAGATTATCCTTAACAGACTGTTGAGCTACACCGAGGGTGTAGATGGTCTCTCGAGTAACAAGTTCGGCTTCCGGAGAGGGTGGTCAACCATAAACGCTATTTTGGCGGTTGCAAGACCGCCGAGATAACTTTCTAGCGTAAGCGTAACTACTTACTACTTTTAGTCCTGGGCACCCATGGTGGTGCAGATGGCCGAATTGAAAGATTTCCATCCTGGGCGATCGCAAGCCATCGCATCGCCTTAACCTGTGGTCAGGTCAAATTTCTGTCGACTTGCTTGATTTCGTTGTTGAGGCTGCGCCGCCATGAGCCTCTGGGTCTGCCTCTGCTGCAATGTTCTGCTGGGTCCCAATCTAACGCTTGCTTGCAGATTTCGTTTCCGTGTTCTGCGTAGAGTGTGGATGACCCACGCCACCTCCACTTTCGCTCCCGAATTTCTGTCGCTATCGGCTTTTGATGACATCGACGATGGTGCTCCACATTGGAGATCCAATTGTGAGGCCACCATGCACGAATTATATACCGCAGACCGTTGATTGTTCTCCGCTGATACACACCAGGTTTCACTGGCATATAGCAGCACAGATTTCACGTTCGAGTTGAAAAATCGGATTTTGTTGCGTCGACTAATCAGGTTGTTTTTCCATACATTTCTTAAACTTGCGAAAGCAGTCCTCGCCTTCTTGATCCTTGCACCTTGCATGTCGATCTTGGTGCCGCCATCGGCCGCCATTTGGCTACCAAGATTTTGGAAGCTTTCAACATTTTCACTAATTGCCCAGCTACCGGAAAGCTGGAAGGGTTGAGCGTGTTTACATCCAACGATTTGGTCTTGTTGACGTTGATGGTAAGACCTGCTGCTGAGGAGCGATTAGCAAGATCATCGAGCTTGCTCTGCATATCAGAGTACCGTTGAGCTAGGTGAGCAACATCATCAGACAATTCGAAGTCATTTTGGTGATCCATGCCACAGCAATCCACGAATCGGTTCACGGTCAATCGCACCTACCAGGATCTCGTCGAGTACGATGAGGAACAGTAGCGCTGATAGGGTGCCTGAACCAGTTATCGCACTACCTAAGGAAAACTACTTCTACAAAAATAAGAAGAAGACCGACGAATGTCGTCGATATGTCAAATGATAGATTTGTTTACATACTTTACAGGAAAAATATAAAATCTGAGCCAAACCCACTTTTACTATTTATTACGGTGTGTGCCAATGATAGGAACCCTGTACCAGTTATGGACATACTTTTTAATTTCGGTTCCACTTCGCACTATTTACATGCATTCCTTATGGGATTTGCCATAACTGGTACACTATGGCGAAATAGGGTGCAAGGAAGCCGAAATTTTAAGGAAAATGATTTATTTATATCATAATTTGAGCAAAATGTGAAATTCAAATGAGTGCAATCATCTTTTATGAACGTGATCTATTGTTCACATATTTTTTTCTTGATGATTTGCATCGTTAAAGATTGAAAATCAACTATGGCGAATTTGAGGTACTATAGCCATAACTGGTACACTGAGCCTAGTATATATCCTTAGCTCACTCCAGCAACGACCCGGATGGGATGGGATCGGACAAAACACCGTTGTGCGGTACTCTGCACGAAAATGCCCTGTACTGTGCTTCAATGAGGCCGATGATGAAGGGAGACCCTTGTGCCTGAGGGCTTCCCACATGTTTCCGTGATTGAGACGGTCGAAAGCTTTTTTGTAATCAATGAACACCAGGTGGAGAGACCCTTGAAATTCATTGATTTGCTTCAGGATGATACGGAGCGTGACAGTATGGTATACACAGGATCGTCCGGCACGGAATCCTGTTTGTTTCCATCGGAGAGTTGCGTCAATCTTCTCTTGTATCCGGTTTAGGATCACTTTGCAGAGGACTTTGAGAACGATACACAGTAACATGATGCCCCGCCAATTATCGTATACAGTCAGGTCACCCTGCTTGGGTACCTTCACTAAGACGCCTTGCATCCAGTCGGCCGGAAATGTCGCGGTTTCCCATATGTTGCAGAATAATTGATGCAGTAGTTGTGCGAATACTACGGGGTCAGCTTTAAGCATCTCAGCTGATATGCGTATGAATATGGATGTAAGGAACGCGTTTCATAGTACCAGTTGGGCGGCTATTACCGATGGACCCCTGCCTCTTGAGATAGCCGGCTACTTGATTCTCGGAAACTACCCTCAGAAACCCGGATAATACCCGGAAACGAGTACTAGTATACGACGAATCATCGGCATTTGGTCGAACGAATATCTGGTCGAAACCCATTTTATGCGAGAGGAAAAAATGTTTTCAAAAAATTTCTACCAAATATCCTAAAGCCTAAATATATGAAACCAAGGTGGGTTGGAAGTACTTTCATAAAACCTCTGCAAGGTTCCATCCTGGGTAAAATGTTATGCAATGTCTTGAACGACGAGGTGTTGAGGTTAAAGTTCCCAGTGAGCGTACCCATCGTCGGCTTTGCAGACGATATTACGCTGGAACTCTACGGTATATCGACCGAAAAAGTGGAATTTAATGCAGCTCACTTGATCGCAGTTGAGAAGGAGCTCTGTCAGGTCAAAAGGCAGTGTGCGAGGGACAGTTCCACCGAAGGAAGGAGGACCGACAGCTTGATTCCGGGAGCAGATAGCTAGCTCAAGAGGCGTCATGGGGAAGTACGGGTTTTCACGAATGTCCGGTTTGTGCTAGTTTAGAGGAAACCTCGGAACACGTTTTGTTCGTGTGCCCGCGTTGCAGCGCAATGCGTAAGTACATGCTTGCCACATCTGGTGAGGACACGACTCCAGACGATCTTGTCCAGAGGATGTGTAAGGACGAGCTTGGCTAGGATGCCATTTCATCGGCTATCGCACATATCGTCTCAGAACTCCAAAGGAGGTGGTGCGTGGACTCAATAACCAGGTAACTTAAGCGCTAATCAAGAGGTGGTCCAAAAGTTCTAACTCGGCTACGCTGACCCTGCGGTCACACTCGACCCTTCTATCGAATAAGTTGCCGTTCGAAGATCATCCTGGTAGTGTCGTTGCCTTGCCATCGATGCTCTAGGTTGAGTCTTGAATCCGAGCTCTCGAATGGATAGGAATCCCGGCAAGGTCCGGGGCATTTGGAGGTTCGATTTTGCCAAGTGCTTCTGCGTGCTAGCTGATAGGGCATTACTTGTGCGAAGCTCAATTCTCGGTACACGTGATATCAGCTCTTGATACTTGTTGTGCCGTTGGAAGCATGGTGTCAATCCTGCCCGCCTTCCGAGAGGTAAGGTCATCCGGGAGGCTGGCAAATCTTGGTGTCCTCGTAAAAAGTGTGCCATGATGTTCATTGCTGCATGGCTACGCAGCTAACCTTGGAGGTGCGATGTGCACTAATACAATACATCTCTGGTAGTTGGTTTAGAGACGAGTGTAGTGACGATTGCGTTGTAAACAAGCACACATGCCCGAGGCATGACCTGCTAGT
This sequence comes from Aedes albopictus, assembly GCF_035046485.1. Taxonomy (NCBI): domain Eukaryota; kingdom Metazoa; phylum Arthropoda; class Insecta; order Diptera; family Culicidae; genus Aedes; species Aedes albopictus. The sequence continues at coordinate 246,343,615 of NC_085137.1, read as the reverse complement.
TTGTTATGCTGAAAGTTACAAACATCGGGTTCACAAGGTTACCTAGAACGAAATTTTTCTAATGAAAGCATGATTCTCAGACTAAAGCCACGAGCTGTACCATTTTGTATAAGTCTGCTTGGTCGTTACAATTGAACTTTTTAGGACAGAGTAGTCTAGTAGATCGTGTAAACCTGCAAAGAATTTCAAAATGTCCTCGTATAAGGAGTATGCATGAAGGTTACAATCTATCGTATAGCAAGAAGAATACCGTTTTGAGTTGCGCTGCATCGAATGTTTTGTTGACTGATACCCATGCCATTCCTGATAATGAATATTGTGGACTGTGGATTCAAATTTGACCAGAACTCGACCCCACTATCCATATGTGTGACCTAAGTGTGCCCACAAAGCATAAATAAGAGCAGAGTGCGCAGCGCACTTCGGTCAACAACAAGAACACGCATTCAAATCATGATTCGCTGAATCCTGCGCCCCTCAACAGCCTCAGCGTGGTCCGGTTCGGTCGGTCGGTCGGTATAGAGTTTCAATTTGCGGAGTAAACACCATTGATCAGACTTTGTAGTGGACCGCAGCCACCAGCAGTTTGATCACGATCACCACGACCACGGTGTGCACAGTCAGCTAGCTGAACTTGGTTTTCGGTCACATGTGTCTCTATGTGTATGACGGGCGATCGGGCGCGTGAACATTGTTGGCACACCATAAAGATCGAAGTTGGATGGAGGAAAAAAAAGTGCAATCACGCATGACATACCGCAAATTGGAGACTGTGTCGATGTGTGTCTATTAGGCTCGAATGTCTTTTGAGCTGTATCAATAAAACGGGACTGTCTCTTATATTTCTCGGGCTTTTGAAATGTTCAAGGATTTTGTGGTCGTTTGTACGATATTTGAAAGCAGTGTGCCACCGTAGAACCGTAAGATTGGGGATTATTAATTGAATAAATATTTTTTAAGCTAATGATGCATATGTTCAGCATTTCATTTGCTTTGATTGGCTTTGAGAATACGCGTGGTACTGGTAGAAGTTGTTGGTAAGTTATAGTATGGCCATAGTTATAGTTGTGGACATTTGTCAAACCGAGAAGTAAGCATCGTGGGCAATTATGCATCGATTTGAACTCTGCAGAACATTAAAGATATAATGAGATCTACCACTTCCAGAAGAACTAACGCTGCCTGGAAGAAAAATGAAAGGTATGTAGATTGGGATTGTTGTGCCGTATTCAGGGAAATTGGAAATCTTACCAGAACAGCAAATCAGCTGAGATGTGCAGGGATAAGGTTTAGAGCCTTCTGAAGAACGGACGTGATTGAAAGGTGGAAGCAGTACATCATAGGGCATCTGAATGATGTGGAGATCGTGGGCAAAGAGAACTAAGGCAGTAGAAAATATCATTACGTTTGATCCATTTTAAATGCTGAGAGAAACTGAGGATTATCCCCGCCATGCAAATTCTTCTAGAGTGTCTTGAATAGCAGCTTACTCGACTACTTAAAATCATTGGCGTAGCTAGGGGGGGTTGCAGGGGTGCCTGGCACCCCCTAGAACATATTCGGCACCCCCTAGAATTTTTCCTAAAATTTTAAAATTTTAATAAAAAGCAGTATGTTTTTTAAAAACCTAAAATTTAAAACTTCACACAATAATTCTAATATTTTGTAATGACACATGTGAACAAAACTTACGCACACCCGGATTTACTTATATAACTGTTGTACGTTTTGGATATTGGTAGGAACAATCAATAGATTCTACATAGATTCCTCCAAAAATACCTCTATCTACTCATACAGTGATTTCTCTAGGCTTCCTTTTTGGATTCAATTCGATATTGCTTCAATAAACTTCCCTTAGGAGGCAGGCATGATGGGGTTGTACTTACTAGAAATTTCTGCAGAGATTGATCCAGCAAATTCTGCTAGGATTTCTTTGGAAATTCTAACTATGATTCTTATCGGAATTCTTCTAGGGATTCCTCTATTGGAATTTTCTACAGAAATTTCTGGTGGAATTATTCAAGCAATCTTCCTGGGGTCCTTTGAGAAGTTCCTCCGGTGATTCTTCCACAATTCTTTTACAGATTTCATTCAGAGATTTTTCCAGAAATTTCTCAAGGAATTCCTTCAGGCGCTTATATTGGCCTTCCTCCGGGAATTGTGGCTAAGATTCCTCAAGCAACTCCTGCTGCGATTCTTCCAGCAATGTCACTCCTCCTCTACAAATTCTCACTGTGGTACCTTCTGGAATTCTACTAGGAAAGTTCTTCCGGAAATTCTTCAGGAAGATCTCCCTGAGATTTTTCTATAAAATCCCTTTATTGATTCTTTCATACATTTCTTCAAGGTACTTTCTACAGAGGTTCTTCCAGAAATTCCACAGGGGATTTCCCCAAGAATTTCTATTGACCTTCCTCCATGAATTTCAGCTGGAATTCTTCAAGTAATTCCCATTAGGACTCCTTCAGAAATACTTCTAGGGATTTCTCCTGGCATACTTACTTGCTGCAATACTTTCGAGAAATAGTTGGAATTCCCAGAGAAATTCTAGGAGGTATACTAGAGAAATCTGTAGTGAAATTTTATAGGAATGTACGGGAAAAACTTGTAGTTAATTGGAAGGCACAGAATGTTGCTAATTGACAAAATGAGAGATGAATTTGTGAAAAAGAATCGCGTTCTGGTGGGAATCGATAACACACGGCTCTGTATTTGCTAAACCGCAGTATGGCCATTTCTTTGAGGGTTCCTTCGGCATGGTGTTTTTTTTTTTATTTTTGAAAATTTCTAAGGTAGTTTCATTGGAATCAAACAAACATTTAAACTTCATAGGAGAGGAAGAAACCACTCATAAACAAACTTTAGTTTGATAAACTGATATTCAGCTTGTTACGTTTCTTGGGAATGCAATCAACAATTCCTTTGGATTTTTTTCTATATTTCAAAATAATTCCTCCGTAATTATTTTAGTAATTTCTTTTTTAGTTATTTTGCAAATTTCTCAGGCAATTTTATCGTGATTACTTTTGGAATTTTTTCTAATTCAATTGTATTTAAATTTATTGTTTCCAAAAATTGCTGAACCGGAAATTCAGAAATTCTCAACTTACTTAAAGAAAATCCTATGAAATTCACGAAAAAAAATCCTAACAAATTTCCAAAGAAGTTGCCGGAAAAAAATCCATCAAAATTATCTGAGAGCTTTTAAAGTAGTTGCCAAAAGAATTAATAAAAAAAACTACCAGAGGAATTCCTGATGAAAATAGTAAGACTTTTTAAAGAAATTGGCCAAATCCATTCTCAAAATAAATTTGCAAAATATATCGTATAAAAATTTTCACAAACAAATTTTGAAGAAATTCCCAAAGACTTTTCCGAAGATAATTTAGAAAGAATTCCACAAGTGATTGCAGTGACAGAATTAAAAAAAAAACACCAGAGATTTTTTTCAAAGAAATTCCCGAAGGAAATCTCTAAGAAAATTGCCGAATCAATTTCCAAAGGAATTACCGAAGAAGTTCCTAAAGTAATAATAAAAGTTTTCAAGATTTCCAAAGGATTTGATGATAAAATTCACAAATAAATGTACAATGCGAGTAACATCGTTAATGCCCAAGGTGTTCCGAAATCATCTGCTGCAGGAATTCCTTACATAATTACTGAAGAAATCTAGAAGAAATTGTCTAAAGAATTTCTATTTTAATTATAGAAGCGATTTATTAAAGAACTTCCGAAAGAGTTTTCAAAAGAATTGGTGAAGAAATTCCTCATAGCATAGATAATGGAAGTCCAAAAAATCGACGAAAATCGAAAAAAGTAGAATGACTTGCCGAATACATTTTCAAAAAAAAAAATGTGAGGATATTCCCAGAGTCAATGTCGAATGAATCACCAAAGACATCACTAAAAGAGTTCCCAAAGGAATTGCCTGAAGAGAAATTAGATAATTTTTAAAAGCAAATTTCTAAGAGTTGTTCACATTAACAAAACATCACTTGAAAGACTACTAAAAAATTGGCGAAGAAACTCCCGAGAAAACATTTCAAAGGATTTGCTAATGAAGTAAAAAAACCAAATAAACTGCTAGTGGAATTGCCAAAGAAATTTCTAAAGTAATTTCCGATGAAATTTTCAAAGGATGCGTAAAAGGTGTTCAGTATCAAATTCCAGAGAAATTAACAAATAAATTCTTAAAGAAATTGCCGAAGAAATTTGCCAAATTCAAAGGAATTACTGAGGGATTTCTAAAAGAAGTCTTAATTCAAATAAATTTCAAAACAATTTCCAAATAAATTGCCGGGAGTATTCCCTGAGGCATTACCGAAACAATGTTTTGCCGAAAACACAAATCTCTTCATTATACTATAGCACAGAATCAGAATCCTGAGGAGAAAATCGAAATTTGCTATTAATATTGCGGTCAAACAAAAAATGCAAATATGTATTCCGATTTTACAAGTTCAATGCCACAAAAATTCAGCTTATTGAACGCAGTGGCTTAATTTCCACAACATGGGAGAAAAAAAAACTCTTACAATTGTTCTTGCAAACTATTTTATACGGGTTGTTATCATGCAGTAAAACAAAGAAGATGCCACGATGAATACAAGTTAAACGCAAATTTGTTGATATTTGATAGTTTCCGAGATTTACACTTCTAATAATTGCTCTGAAAATGTATTCTCAATCAATATATTCAATTCACAAAGGGGTTGTGATGATTGTAAAGTTCAAACTGAATTTACAAATTCCATGTTTTATAGGTAATGAAGTCATCAAGTTCTCATGGCGGCGAGAGTGTTAAGTCAGTACAACGGATCGGATTTTCAAAAACAAAAAAAACTGTTTTTTAAAATATAGTGTGTATAAATTTTCGGGCTTATTTGTCCCGTGACGTAGTATATCAATGTACTAAGAAATTGAAGGTGGATCGATATTTCTTTTTGCAAAAAAAGCAAAACAACCTAGAAGCCACTGAAACTGGCACCCCCCAGGCACCCCCTAGGAAAAAATCCTAGATACGCCAATGCTTAAAATAATGATTAACGTTGTACAAAACCACGTACGGATTTAATTATAAACATCTTAGTTCGTTTATAGATTGATGTTCAAACGAAAAAGTAGAACAAAACAAATATTATCGCCGAACAAAGTTGATGAAGTTAAACTTGCAAACATCAGAATTCATATTAATGCCTCACGTAGATTGTAAATTTAGCCAATCTACGACTATTATGCGAAAAACATCAATGGCAGTTTATGTTTTGTTCGTGGTCTCATGTTTTGCCTCGTCATAATCCAGATCTGATACATTAATTGTGTGTAGTCACGAGTGAGAAATTGCCTAAATAAGACACAGTCCCAGAAATTGGCTCGTCATCGTCCACAGCCAGGATGTATACAAAGCCTCACCGGCCACGATTACAACCGGATGTGGTCAAATAGGTCCGAATAAAATTAAATATAATACGCTTTTGCTGGGTCTGAATAGCCTCCACATTCCATCGTGCGTTGTTATCTGGTTCGTTTAGAATACCTGCGCGGGTCTCACAGTCAGTGGAGTAAAAAAGAAACACTCCATAACCTGACAAAGAGCCAATCATGTCGTCCTTTGCGGGCGGTGGGCTACCGGAGGAGCCCGAGTCCCCTTTAACGTAAAAGTGCTCGACACTTCCATCACCCTTGTGGGTTGTCGTTTTTCCTCTCTGGTTACGCACAAGTGTGGCCCGCAATGACATGCTAAATCGGCTCGAGAGTTGAGATGAAAATGGCATAATGGTCGAAAAACACGAAATCATAATCTTGTTCATCGCTGTCGAAATCTGTTGTTGAGAGCAATCACAGTTGGGTAGGTGGGCTTCAACTCGCTTTGTAATCGGCACTGATTGCTCTTTTGTGTTGAGGAAATGGTCGCTGAACGAGATGTGGACAAAAAACATCCACGACCCACTCCCGGACGCCATCGTGGGTTAATGGGTGAATGTGATATTAATTCCGAGAAATCCACTTGAGATCATTATCAATTTTTTGTCGCATTTTAGAACCAAATTATATTCTTGGGTTAGAACAATGAATCATTTTTTGTTTGGCGGCTCGAGTGTCGATCGGCGAGTGCCCAGAGCAACAGGTGCTTGAGGCACGAAATCGCTATTAACACCGTGGTACTTAATAAATAATGTAGTCACCGGCGTTTAAGGAAATGAATTCTTGCATATCATTTTGCTGCAAAAAAAAATGCTCTGTGTATCATCGAACTAGATTGACAGCGTCGGAGTAGTGTTGAGTGTTGTTCTGACGTATATTTTTAAGGCATGGGTCATCATAAGGTTAAATCTGCGTCTTTTCTGACAATAAGTTGAGAAACGAGAATTTATGTCTTCAATTTCTAAAGCTAGATTTAGATTCCATTTTCTTTAAGCTTTCCCAAGGGAGGCTATTTCAGTGTTTATGCTCTATGCGCAGGGTGTCTACTTACTTACTACTTTCAGTCCTGGGCACCAACGGTGCTGCATAGGGCCGAATTGAAAGATTTCCATCCTGGGCGATTGCTAGCCATCGCCTTGACCTGTAGCCAGGTCAAGTTTCTGTCGACTTGCTTGATTTCGTTGTTGAGGCTGCGCTACCATGAGCCTCTGGGTCTGCCTCTGCTGCGATGTCCTGCTGGGTTCTGCTCCAACGCTTGCTTGCAGATTTCGTTTCCGCCCCTGCATGGAGCGTGGTCGACCCACCTCCACTTTCGCTCCAGAATTTCTGTCGCTATTGGCTCTTGATGACATCGACGATGGAGCTCCACGTTGGAGATCCAATTGTGAGGCCACCATGCACGAATGATATACCGTAGACATCCGTTGATAAAGACCTGCAGCCGTTGCGGGTTCTCCAATGATACACACCAGGTTTTACTGGCGTATAGCAGCACAGATTCCACGGTCGAGTTAAAAATTCGGATTTTGCTGCGTCGACAGTTCTGGTTGATTTTCCATACATTTCTTAAACTCGCAAAAGCAGCCCTCGCCTTCTTGATCTGTGCACCTATGTCGATCTTGGTGCCGCCATCGGCTGCCATTTGGCTACCAAGATATTGGAAGCTTTCATCATTCTCCACTGATTGCCCAGCTACCGTAAAGCTGGAAGGGTTGAGCGTGTTTACATCCAATGATTTGGTCTTGTTGGCGTTAATGGTAAGACCTGCCGCTGAGGAGCGATTGGCAAGATCATCGAGCTTGCTCTGCATATCAGAGCGCCGTTGAGCTAGGAGAGCAACCTCATCAGCCAATTCGAAGTCATTTAGGTGCTCCATGGTAATGGGCTGCCACATCAATCCACAATTTGGTTCACGGTCAATCGTACCTACCAGGATCTCGTTGATTACGATGAGGAACAGTAGCGGTGATAGTATACATTAGAATGGGACAAATATCAAATTCTCGCTCCAGTCGACTTTTTCGATTCCATTTAGGTCCTATATGACTGAAGTTCTTCCTCACAAAGAAGATGTTTTTAAAAAGGGTTCACAAACAAGACTAACTTTATTTCCCTTTTCTGAATTTAATGAACTACCTAACCTAACCTAACCTGAACTACCTAACGCTCCATTATTCCTGTGTCAGCAAATTCCACGATCAGGTGGTAGTCGAAGTCCAAGTCTTCGAGTGCCCTGTCAGCTGGTTAGGTGCAAACGGTCCATCACCGTCCGTTGTCGGCGGTGGCGCAAGTCGCACGAGTGCTTACGTCAGCACGCCCGTGTAGGTGATGGTCCCGGTCTCAGCTTGCAGGCTACATGTGGCGTCGGCGTCCGAGGGGATTTTTCTTTAACTGCTCCCCCCTCAAGATTGGATCGTCACGATACAATTTCGCAACGATCCGCGTTTCCTGTGTCGTTGTCTAAGCTGGTGCCGTTTGGCTTCGTCTTCCTCGTGTATAAAGAATAGAGGCCGATGCAAATTCCTAAAATGATACAAATGGAGGATAACCCCAAACTTGTGGTTGTTTGGAGGAAATGCCGGTTTTTGATAATGTGTAGTTCCTCTCTGTTCTCCAGGTGTAACTTCCTCAGCTCCTTGAGGTCCAAGATAGGCTCGAAGTCTGCCTGTTCGATTTTAACTCCGTCCATCGGAATTACAGTCGGTAAGGTTGATGCATACTTGGTAGTGGAGAAATTTTTCCCATCTATGGAGATGCTGCAGTTCGAGAAAAATATCAGAAATGTTCCGAACAGTTTTCTGTCGTTTTGTAAGCAGTCGGATATCAACGTGACTGATGCGTTTTTAACAACAATGTGGTGGTCCGTTAATCGTGTTGCTTGAGTAATGTTTCTGAATTTAGTAAAGGTACATCTTCCTGGGAGTCCCCTGATGATTTTCGAAAAACACCCATCGTCGGAGACGTCTTCTAGCTGGTCCTTCTCACACATGGTGTTTTCTCCAATGGTTTTGCAACTGTCTTTGATAAAATACGTTAAGTTGCCATGGATTACCGCATGATGCCAGGGTAATTTAACAGTTCGACCGCCGATTGGAAGTGGTTCCAATATTAAATTGTTGAAATAGAGAGGTGAGATTTGTGGTACGCCAATTATGAAGTAGAGTATTGGACCTTTGAAGAGCGCGCGGATATCCAAGTAATCGTAGACCTGATCGGGATTCAAAATGGTTATGTTCTGTTCCTCTAATCTGTCTAAAATAAACCGGATTTCTTCTGACTCTAGAAAATTCTTTGAAATAACATGAATTTTTGCTAACTGAATAACTTCAAAAATGGAATCTAAATGTTTTTGCAGAATATCTAAATGGAAGGAGATTTTAAATGCCTGTCTGATAGTCGTAAAATTTTGGTTAATCAGTCTATTAATAATCAACGTCTGTCTAGCTGCTATTATTTGTTGTTTTATGATTTTCTGCTCTTTGTTTACGGAGTCAATGATTTTGTTTATTCGGTTCTCTAGGAGTCGATTTAGTTTTACTTGAATGTTATTTTGTCTAACTAGATCCTGGTTCTTTTCTCTCAAATCCTTGATGTCGTCATTAATCTGTTTCAAATCGTTTTATCTAAATTGCCTGTTATTATTTTAATCGCTGATCCTAAAAAGTTAAATGCTCCTCTTTTATGACGAAAGTATTGTGCTGGAATTAACCTCCTATACGATCCTTTGACTTCTTCCAGCTTTGTTTTCAAAAGGGATGTAAGATCCTGGTAGTCGATAAAAATTTTGAGTCCATCGACGGCGAGTTCGATGTTATCCAAAAGGGGTTTGTATTTGGTCAAGTCGATCACATGATATATGCGATGCTGTCCAATTTTGATAAGCGTGTTTCCGGATTGTAATGTCAGTAGTCCAGGGTTCCTCGTCAAGTCGTATAGTTGTATTGTCTGTGCTACTGTCGCGGCAATTGTCAGGCATGTCAGGGTTGTCAGGCGAATCCACATTCTGAAACATGTGTAAAGAAAATAATTTTGTTGTGGATTCAGGTTCTCCGAATATTGTCTTTATGTAACTCCCGGCCATAATGGTCTGTAAAGGTTCTACCCTTGTCTTCGACCACTGTGACTGGAAGGTATCTCTCGCGGCCCTTGTTCCTGACACCCTGTACTTTGTTGTACACGGTGCCCTCCACGGGTAGAACGGGTGGCTCTTCTCTGGCCCTGTTGTGGTACTTCAAATTTTTATTTTTGGTCGCTTCCGAACGACTTACAACTTCTTGAAAGAATTTGTTTCTATTTTCAATAATTTTGTCTATGTCCAAAGACATTTCGTCCTCACCCCTTCTCGCATACATGATCTCTCTTGGTTTTAATTTTACAGCGGAATGCACGGTATTATTGTACGTTGTGCATGCAATTCTAAAAAGTTCTTTATCGTTGAGATCGGGGTACGTCGGCTTAAGACATCGATAAATTTCACCCAAAGTAGAGTGAAACCTTTCGACAGTTCCATTGCTAACGCTATGGTTTGGTGGGGTGAAATGTATTTGGACGTTCAGGTTTTCCAAAAGCGTTCTTATTTCAATCGAGCGTATGGCTGGCTCATTATCAGAGACGATTAAATTTGGAGTACCAATCAAGGTGAAATATTTTGTTAACCCGTTCCTTACATCGTTGATGTTTCGTGACTTGATTGGAATGACCGTCCCGAACCGTGAAAATTTGTCTACGAAAGAGAGAAATATGTTAGGTTTCTTTATAAAAATATCTACGTGTACTATTTCTAGAGGCTTTTTTGGATTAGGAGTTTTTCCAAGTTTGATCTTGTACGGGTGTCTTTCGTACTTACTTGAGTTGCAGACCCGACAGAGCCTTACATACTGTTGTATTTTACTTTTCATAGCTGGGAAGAAGTAACGAATTGCAATCTTTCTATTATTCTCCCATATACCACGGTGTCCATTTGAATGTGTTTGTTCGATAACCAAATTTTGTTCTTCTGGAGTTTTTAGATCAATTAGGAGTTTTTGAGTTATACAAACCTTAAATGGTTTGCCACGACTGAAATAGTTTTTGTAAACTATTTGAAGTGAATTTATAACGCTTTCCGGACAAAATATGCAATTGGACCTCTTAACATCCATGTAGTTTTTGAACATTTTAATCAGATTGGGTACTCCGAAATTGATTTTTGTGATCGTACGTCTGAACATTCTAGGAAATACTTCCTCATAAGTTTCTCCCTCGTCTGCCCCTATTTGTAAAACAATTTGATTACTAAATTTATTCAGTGGGTGTTCTGTGCAAGGTATAAAGGCAGAATCATCCGTGTCAGCAGAATGTACCGTTTCGTCGTTTTCAGAAGAGTCATCTTCCGTGTCAGACGAAGAAGGTGCATCACTAGCGTCGTTGACGTTCATCTCCGTTTCTCGTACTCTTGACAGACCATCTGCCACGACATTTTGCTTACCCGGCCTATATTGTATTTCGAAGTCGAACTCTTCTAAATATAATCGCCAGTGAATGAGTCTGCTGTTGGTATCTTTTAGATTTAAACCATGTGTTAATGGTTTATGGTCAGTGTACAGCGTGAATTTCCGTCCGTAAAGGTACGGTCTAAAGTATTTGCACGCCCACACGATTGCCAACAACTCCTTCTCAATAGCGGAATAATTTTCTTCCGACTTATTGAGGGTTCGTGACGCGAAGGCAATTGGCTTGTCGCTGCCAATTTTGCCTTGTGACAGTACGGCACCTACGGCGTAATTTGATGCGTCTGTCGTTAAAACAAACGGTTTATCAAATTCCGGGTATTGGAGAATGTCACTCGATGTGAGAATGTTTCTGCATCGTTCAAATGCTTCGACGAACTCTTTATTATGAATGATTTTCTCACCCTTCCGTAGAGCTTGTGTTAAGGGTTTGGCTATTTTCGCAAAGTCTTTGATGAATTTGCGATAGTAACCAAGGATTCCGAGAAAGCCTCTCAATTGCTTTTCGTCAGTGGGAATGGGCCATTTCCGGATAGTTTCGATCTTATCTGGATTTGGTTGCACTCCGTCTCGGGTTACTATATGGCCGAGAAAAGCAACTTCCTTCTTAAGGAATTCGCTTTTATCGAGCTGAATTTTCATGTTATATTTTCGTAAAGTTTCAAAGATTTTCCTCAAATTATCGAGGTGTTACTTTAAACTTGTAGAGAATACGATGATGTCATCCATATAGACTAGGCATCTGACACCAATGTGTTCTCTTAGAACATTATCCATGACGCGTTGGAACGTCGATGGAGCGTTTTTGAGGCCAAAAGGCATCCTCAGAAATTCGTAATGACCGTTTTCTACATTGAAAGCGGTTTTTGCGATATCGCGGCTGTCGACCTCTATTTGGTGGAAGCCTGATGCCAAGTCTAGGGTTGTAAAATACATACAACGTCCTAGCTTGTCAAGAATGTCCGTTATATTGGGAATGGGATAACGATCGTCAATCGTTTTCTCATTCAATTTACGGTAGTCAATGACTAACCGCCATTTCTTCTGTCCCGTTGCATCTAATTTTTTTGGGACAATCCACACAGGGGATGTCCATGGACTATTTGAAGGCCTTATTATGCCTTGGTCAAGCATTTTTGAAATCTGTCGTTGTACTTCTTCTCTATGAAAGAAGGGGTAGCGGTAAGATTTCACATGGATGGGGACATCGTCCTTAGTGTTGATTCTATGCTTGACAGCATTAGTGAATGTCAATTGTTGACCTTCCACATGGAAAATGTGTTCATAGTCAGCTATTAACTTCAGAAGATTGGTTTTTTCCTCACGATTGAGATGATCTAATCTGAGTTGGTCAAAAACTCGTGTTGTGGGATCCCTAAAATTTTCTACAGGTACTGGTTCATCTGTAGTAAAATTATTTATCTCTACTGTCAATGGATCCCTAATCACTACTTTTGCCTGCTCGTTGGAAACATTAGTTACCGTAACGAAAACACGGTTTTCAGTACAGCTGTATAAGCCTGCATGAATATTTATCTGAGGAGATAATGGAATGTCATTTTCGAAATAAAATTCGCCTTCAGTAACATCGGTAGGCAAGCTAATAACTTTAGTTTCATGACAGTTTAACTGTCATGAAGTAGAATTTGGGTATTTTCTATACATCTGGATGGTTCCATTTGGAAATTTCAACAAGTTATCAGCCGTTAAAATATCGGCTTTCGAAGAACGTAAAGTATTATAGCCGATGAGACCGTCAAAAAACTCATGAAAATCAAATACTAGGAACTCTTGTTTACTCGAGCCATGTATTTGATAGAAAGGATTGAATTCTACGAATTTGGTAGCGATATGGTCACCGTTAACATTTTTTATTTTTACTGGATGCGTGTCTCTACATCTATCCCAGTTGACGTGCTTAGGACTTATGTAGTTCCGATTTGCACCAGTATCTATTAAAAACTTTAATGGACCTTTGTTGGTATGGATTTTTACGTAGGGCAAGAAATTATTTACTTTTTCATCTTTGATTGCTCCGCAAGATGAAAATTTAGCTCATCTGGAGTATCTGACTTAGGGTCTGCCCTATTATGAGCATGCAAATTTGATTCTGCTTCATGCTGCATTTCTCCCGACACTTGATGGGGGTCATCGTATGCCCACGCAGGAGCATTATTCATATCTTTGTAGTTATTGTTTGCGAAATATTCATTTTGTAAATAATAATCGTCTGGCCAGTAAGCTTCGCTTGCTTCATAGCCATCTGCGATTTCTTCCATCTGGAAGTTGGGCATGTGCATACGTTCTGACTGTGCTCTTCTAAACTGGGAAGGGCCTGGTCGGTTGTGGAAGTTCTGGTATGGCTTCTGCAGCTGAGACTGTTGTGGTGGTGGAGGTATTCTCGAGAAAGGGACCGTGTGGGGTTTTTGATTTTGGAATTTATTGAAGGTGGGCCTCGAGTACATCCCGGGTTTGTTGAAAAAACCAGGAGGTCGCATCTGATAAGATGTATGGTTTGGTGGTGTGTTTGGTGGTTTAGAAGACGTGCTTATGTTTGTTACATTGCTTGGCAACGCTCTAGCTGAACGTTGCAAATATGCTATATTGTCCTCAACAAGACAACGTCTGAGAGCATCTTTCAATGACGTTGGATTTTGGGACCTGATGTTTGATCCCAATGCGGGCGGTAACAGCCCGGCGAGGAAAACTTTCAGTCCTTGCTCTTGGTAGACCTTTCTTTTCGAATTTCTTATGATTGTATCGCTCTCATTAATCATTAATTGATTTACAAGAAGTGATACGATGTGCGTGATCCGTTCATAAAATTCTTGAACTGATCCCGTTTGTTTTGTGTGGAACAAGTCCATTGTGAGCGACACCTCGTCCCTCTTGTCGCTGTAATGGGTTATGAGATTATTTTTAATCTCATCCCACTCAATATCAGTACCGTACATTTCTAACACGGTATCTGCTTCTCCCACAATTTTTGCACGTATGGATTGCATCCACATATCGAATGTAGGGGAATTTTTCACTTTCTCCATCAAAGGCATGATGCGATCCACGGCTTTGATGAATTGATTCAATTTAAGGGGATTACCATCGAATGTGGTAAGGTCCCTCAAGCTAGAAGGGGTCTGGAGACTCCTTAGAGCTTCTTCTTCAGCGGAATAATTTCTGTGATTGCTGATAGCGATGTTGCCATTGCCAGCAGTATCGTCGGATGAGTTCGCGCTGAGACGGCTTAATTGCGCGGATATGCGGGCCATCTCTCGTTCGAGTGCGGCGATCGTCGCATCACGGTCCACCCTTTGAATGGGCTCGGTCGTGGTGGAACGTACAAACCGTTCTTCGATGCTCCGAGAAGAATCTGTATTCTCGCTATCGTGAATACGTTGCTCCTCTTCGATGTTTGGCATCTTGCTACGTGTGTTCATTTTCACTATTTGTACCCTTTTTTCTCACTGAAAAATCTTCACTAAACGGTTTAGTGTAAGTACGTAATTAACCACAATTTCACTTCTCTTAATTGCTATTATTGATAAGATTTTCACTTTCGCAAAAATGTTTGTCACTAAGCTTTTCACTAAATTTACTGTAAAAATTTCACTCAAAATTTTAATTGCTATAATAAGATTTTCAATATTTCTTCGCATTCAAATCACTTACCTTACTATTTTTTTGATGATGATTTGGGTTGATTCCCCGTTCACTTCACAAGGTCCGTTCACTTCACAAGATCCGAAGGAGTTTTCCGAATCGAGCTACAACTTGGCGATATTCGTTCGCCAAGGGAAACTTTTCCGAACTCGGTCACTAAAACTCACGGATCCTACCGAAACTGCGCCACTGAAGTTCTTCCTCACAAAGAAGATGTTTTTAAAAAGGGTTCACAAACAAGACTAACTTTATTTCCCTTTTCTGAATTTAATGAAACCTACCTAACGCTCCATTATTCCTGTGTCAGCAAATTCCACGATCAGGTGGTAGTCGAAGTCCAAGTCTTCGATGTGCCCTGTCAGCTGGTTAGGTGCAAACGGTCCGTCACCGTCCGTCGTCGGCGGTGGCGCAAGTCGCACGAGTGCTTACGTCAGCACGCCCGTGTAGGTGATGGTCCCGGTCTCAGCTTGCAGGTTACATGTGGCGTCGGCGTCCGAGGGGATTTTTCTTTAACTTATGAACTGTGCAAAATTTCAGCGCAATCGGTGAAACTATAATTTAGCGCAAGCGGTTCAAAATTTTCATAGGATTTACTATGGAAAAAGTTACACTTTCAGATAAAAAATCCAGAGGTCGCCCCTAGTCTCCTTAATTCAAATCGATCAACGCTTCTTGAAGAAAAATCATTTATGAAACTTTTCTTCGAAGACCGCAAAACGATTGGATGCTTGTGGAAAAAGTTATTGATTTATTACCGATTAGTGATCCTACGAACGGCTTTTTGTTTTGTTTAATTAGCAGCACTGTAGCTGCTGCCTTGGATGCTGCTGTTTCGGGGGGTGGTGATGCCTCCCACCACCCCATGCAACAACGGCAGCAGCAGTGCTGCTGATAAAACAAAACAAAAAGCCGTTCGTTGGATCACTAATCGGTAATAAATCAATAACTTTTTCCACATGCATCCAATCGATTTGCGGTCTTCGAAGGAAAGTTTCATAAATCATTTTTCTAAAAGAAGCGTTGATCGATTTGAATTAAGGAGACAAAGGGCGACCTCTGGGATTTTATGTTTAAAAGTGTAACTTTTCCCATAGTAAATCCTATGCAAACTTTGAATCGCTTGCGCTAAATTATAGTTTCACCGATTGCGCTGAAATTTTGTACAGTTCATATGGGACCTAAATGGGATCTAATAAGCTGACTGGAGCGAGGATTTATTTTTTCCATACAAGCGGGTCCCATACTAGTATACATCCTTGCCTCACTCCAGCAACGACCCGGATGGGATCGGACAAAACACCGTTGTGCAGTACTCTGCATGATAATGCCCTGTACTGTGCTTCAATGAGGGCGATGATTTTCTCAGGGAGACCCTTGCGCCAAGAGAGACTCTTGGAATTCATTGATTTGCTCCAGGATGATACGGAGCGTGACAATATGGTCCACACTGGATCGTCCGGCACGGAATCCTGCTTGCTGCCGTCGGAGAGTTGCCTCAATCTTCTCCTGTATCCGGTGTAGGATCACTTTGCAGAGGACTTTGGGAACGATACACAGTAACATGATGCCCCGCCAATTATCACATACAGTCTGGTCACCCTGTTTGGATACCTTTACTAAGACGCCTTGCATTCAGTCGGCCGGAAATGCCGCGGTTTCCCATATGTTGCAGAATATATGATGCAGTAGTTGTGCGGATACTACGGAGTCAATTTTGAGCATCTCTGCTGATATGCGATCGACCACTGGGGCCCTGTTCGATTTCATGCGACGGATGGCTGTTTCTATTTCCTAAATTGATGGAGCTTCGGTGTTGACACGGATAATGTATCGAACCCTTGGCGGATCATGCTGAGCTGTTGATGGCGTGGCCGACACTTGAAAAAGGTTTCCAAAGTGCTCGAACCAGCGTTTCAACTGGTCAGCCGGGTCAGTCAGTAACTGTCCAGACGTGTCTTTCATGGGCATCGTAGCATTCATCTTGGTCCCACTAAGGCGACGTGAGACATCGTAGAGGAGACGGATGTCGCCTGTGCTTGCGGCTTTCTCGCCTTCGTCGGCTAGGGAGTCCGCCTACGCTCTTTTGTCCCGTCTACATGAGCGTTTCACCCCCTTCTCGAGAGCCGAATAGCGCTGACGGGCTACGGCTTTGGCTCCTCGTGTTTTCGCTCTTCTATCGCGGCTTTGGCGTTCCTTTGCACCTCTATCTTCTTCCAGGCATCATCTGTGATCCACTGCTTTCTTCGGGTGCGTAGCTCACCTAAAATATTCTCACCGTTGGCGATGAAAGCGTTCTTGATGACGCTCCATTGATCTTCTACGCTTCCAACTTCTGGAATTTTCGCAGCACGGTACTCTAGTTCCTCTAGGACCTTTTCACCGCAGCGTCTTCCAGTCGGCGTGTGTTGAACCGGCGCCCGATTTTCTCCTCCTGTCGATGAATCCTAGCAATGCGCAGTCGGATCTAGCCGAATAGGAGATGATGGTCGGACGCAATGTCAGCGCTACGTTTGTTCCGCACATCAAGAAGGCTCCGTCTTAATTTTCGGATGATGCAGATGTGGTCGATTTGATTTTCCGTGACGCCATCACGGGAAACCCATGTCACTTTGTGCACTGGTCGATGAGGAAAGAGCGATCCCCTAATCACCATGTCATTGTTTCCGCAAAACTCTGCAAACTGCTCTCCGTTTTCGCTCATTTCTCCGAGACCATGGCGTCCCATGGCGTCATTTCCTCCATTGCCGTGGTCTCTCGTGTTTACGTTCTCCACGCCATTCAGGTGCTGATCGAAGTGCTGCTTCCACCTTTCGATCACCTCACGTCAGTCCGTCAAGAGGCTTTCGTCTTAATCCATGCATATTTCGGCTCACGGCAAGAAGCAGTTCCGGGATGCGTTGAGCTTCTGGTAGAGCTTTCGTGTTTGTTAAGAACGGCACAGCAGTTCCATTTCTTCGCATTTCACTTCTTCCAGGCGGCACATTTTCTCCCGGAAAAGGCGGGTCTGCTGTTTCCGCTTATGTTTGTAACGTTCCACGTTCTGTCGGGTCGCTGGCTGCAGCATTACCGCCCTTGCTACGTTCTTCTCCTCCAAAACCGTTCAGCACTCTTCGTCGAACCATTCGTTCCGTCGATTCCGATCCACGTATCCGATGGTGCTCTCGGCTGCGTCGTTGATGGCTGCTTTCACTGTACTCCAGCAGTCATGTAGAGGGGCCTCATGATTCTGCGCGTATGCTGAGGCGACATCCGGTTGTTTCAGTCGCTCTGCGTTGTGCCGTGGCGGTCGCCGGTACCGTACATTGTTGATGACGGAGAGTTTTGGACGCAGTTCGACCATCACTAGGTTGTGGTCGGAGTCGATGTTGGCGCCGCGATAGGTCCTGACGTCGATAATGTCGGTGAAGTGCCATTCGTCAATCAGAACGTGGTCGATATGCGATTCCGTTTGCTGTGGTGATCTCCAACTGTAACGATAGGGGAGGCTGTGTTAGAAAAATATGCTAGGTATGGCCATATTTTTGGAGGCGGAGAAATGAATGAGTCGTAGCCCGTTTTCGTTCATCTGCTGGTGGGCGCTGAACTTCCAATCTTCGGTCTAAATTCCTCCTCTTGACCTACCTGAGCGTTTAGATCTCCTATGATAATCTTGACATCGTGGCTCGGGAAGCGGTCGTGCTCGCGTTCGAGCTGCGTGTTAGTTGAATGCGTCCCTATCATCAGTGCTTCCGGATTGTGGCCTGTGCACGTTTGTTATGCCGAAGTTGAAGAATCGCCCTTGATCCTCAACTTGCACATTCTTTCGTCGACAGGCCACCAACAGATCACGCGCCTCTGCATATCACCCATCATGATGAAAGCTGCTCCTAGATCGCATGTGTTGCGGCAGCTGGGTGCTCCCAAGGAAGTTAAGAGATCGGCAGTTCCTCGTACCAAGCTTCCAATCGCAAGTCCTTTTTGATCGCTGGAGTCGTTGCTGTTGGTCTCGGTTCGTATTATTCTGTTGCTGATTTTTCGTTACAATCTTTTTCTACGGCTGGCTCGTAGGGGCTGACACCAACCTCCTAATTTCCGGAGGACCATAGTGCACAGTTTAGCTTAGAGTCCTTCCCTGGAACTCGGCCGTTAACCAGCCGCCCCTAACATGGGGATCATGCGTTGTGAGCCGCTTCTCCTGGCGAACAGACGCTCAAATTTGCCTAAGATACCACACCACCCCCTCCCCCCCAACCCTGTCAGCTTATGACCAAAGTTCCCACTGGGGTTGATTACCCGATCTTCCCTAAGGTTGCTCGTAGTTTCCAGCCGGTACCACACAGAGGTACGGATAGGAGTTGCTAGGCAGAGGCTAGTGGATAGCAATGGGATCTGTTGCGTGAGAATGCGACTTGGGAACCCCTGAACAGTGTCGGAGTTGCATGTGTACATTTATTGTTTTTCTTTGTGTTTCTCTATTTCGCTTTGTCAACCACGTCACAAAGCAGAATTTGTGAAATCAAGAGGCAGAGCGGGCGCATCGGGATTAAACAATTCCTTTGTGGAGAAACACCGAATTGTAAGTGTTGTGATGTCTTATATGTATATATAATGCATAATAAAATGTTTTATAGCTTTGTAGCATGCGGCAAAAACAACTGTGCGTTTCATTTGCCCTGCTGAAAGGTCGGTGCCCAACTCTGTTCTCAACAGGATCTGAATTGCGCAACATACCGAGCCAAGATAAATGCTACGTTATCTGTGAAAGACACGGCTGGACAGTTGTTAACCAACCAATTTGATCAGCGTAGAAGGACGATAAGAATGACGTCATATGTTTACGTCCAAAATTGATGTTTACGTAGGTAAATATGCTGCCTTGTCTTCTTGTATGCTATGACTTCGAGATCCTGGTAACTGAAATTGATCAAGAACTAAATCGTGGGTTTCGACCATGGACAATAGCCATGGATCATTAAAATGATTTCGATCTGGCAGATGATGTTGCTCTTTTAGCTCAACAGTCCTCTGATATGCAGAATAAACTTTTAATTTCAACGTCAACAAGATTGAATCGTTGGATACAAACACGGTCGTAGTTTGGCAAGCAATGGAGAATGTTGAAAGTTTCCTATATCTGACAGCCAAATGACGACATCAAGATCGACTCATGCATGGATCAATAAGGCAAGTGCTATTTGTACAGGTTTGAAAAATTTATAGGGGCATCTGGGGTAATACGCACTGTCGAGGCAAAACGCACCCCCTTTGTTTTTCAGGGATTATCGGTTTTAGAGCTTTGAAACCTTATCAGTCTAATAGAACGTCTTAATAAATGATCATCTGAAAAAATTTACATATCTGCGTTACGTAATTAGTGAGAAAAATGAATTAAATTGAAAAGCACAATTCTGATGTAATTTTCCCGATCGTTTGTCGAATGATTTGATGGTGAAAACCGACAAAACATCCAATGCTGTTGTGTTTATTCAGTTCATTGAGGGAAATGCTAAGCAGAGGAAAAATAACTTAAACAGTAATCTACGTAAATTATATGTTTTAAACTATTTTATTTTTTGCTATTGATTGGGGCAATATGCACTCCATTGGTTGGGGCAAAACGCACCTATAGAAAACAAGCTGTAATAATATCTATGACTGCTCTGTAAGTAATCGCAAACTAAATTGAGCTATTGTTTGTCTTAAAACCTTATAAAACATGCATTTTGTCTAAGAAGTAAAAAGATTTCTAAACTCGAAGGTGCATCTTGCCTCAATGTTGTGGTGCGTCTTGCCCCTTTGTTCGAGTGCATCCTGCCCCATTGTTGTAGTGCATTTTACCCGAACAAGGGTGCATACTGCCCCGCATAAACATACGAAGCCGTAATGTTAGTCTTTACAAAAAACGTTATTTTCAAGAGCTGAACTGTATTAAGGCTGAAATTTTGTTTGGTTCTCTTAGAATGAAAGTATATGCAATGAATGCATGCATTAAACCAATAAATTATTGCCTTTTTATATGCATTTGGACGCATCTTCCTTCAGTGGTGCGTATTACCCCAGAATCCCCTAGAAATGCAATCGACGCACCAAAATTCAAATTTTCAAGTGAAATCTGTGCTGTTGTATGCCAATAAAACCTGGTTTTGTATCAGTGGAAAATAATCAACGGCAATAGGTATTTATCAATAGATTCTTGCGGTATAGAATTCTTAATGGTTCACAATTGGATCGCAGGGGCGGCATCGAAGCCTTCAAGTAAGTTTTAGACTGGAACCCAGCAGGTTATTGCATCAGAGGCAGGCCCAGAGACTCATGGCGGTGCAGCCTCAACAAGAGAGCAGACAGAAATTTGACCTAGTCATAGGTCATTTTGACCCTCTGCGTCACCATGGGCGCTTGGGACTAAAAGTAAGTAAGCTGAGGTCGTTGCCAGCGGATCTGGTTCGTATATTCTTATCTTGCTTCCCTTTCATTTCTTGTTCGACAGGCTCGCAAGGCCGACACTAACCTATTACTTCCCGGAGGACCATAGTGGACATTTGAGCTTCGATCCGCCACCCCAAACATGGTGAATAGACGCCGTGGCGAGCCATTTTTAACCAGGAGAATAGACTTTTTGGTTTGCGTAAGCAAGTCTTCCTTCTCTGTCAGCCTACGATCAATGTTCTGGTAACCAGAGATGGTTACCAGATCTTTCCTTAGCTTGACCGTAACGCGGCTGTTTCCGCAAGCAGATATAGAGTGTGTTGTGTAGAAGGCTTTTAATTTCTTCAGGTACGCATTCTCTAGCCTTTACCAACCAAAGAAATTGTACATAAAACAAGGCAACTACCGCGCTTTTGTTTAATTTTTATTTGCTGGTAGGTGAAACCGCTCGCGGCAGGATAATATGGTTCTCCTCTTTAATGTTATAGCAAAGGCGTTTGTTTAACAATATAATTCAACGGAAAATCACCATAACATGCGAATTGCTTATTTTACGAGCTTATTCCTACAACTCGTCACTTTTTTATAACGGCAAATATTTATGACACCAATAACGCTGATTGATATTGAATTTAATATATTTCGTTTTCCTCATTGTGTTTCGTTGCACACCTGGCAGCATTTTTTTTAGAGAAGGTTGTTGTTAGTTTTCTGAAGTTTCGGTGTCTATTGTACTTCCCTCCGTGAAATTTAATTCAAATAGTTCCCCAATATGTACATACACATTCACCGACACTAACGACAGGGCAGCCTTACAGGATCATAAATCTGTCTTTACTCCCCGCACATGATTAATGATTGCGAAATTTGTTTAACGCCAGCAACCTTGCCATTCAGTTATCGCTTGATCTGCACCGAACTCACCGATGATGGCGGCGTGGCGTGGCGGGTCAATTTATGATAGGTCCTACCGTTTTTGGAGTGCCCATTCCTCGAATCCGTACGAGTACCTACCACTGACTGTCAGCCTTTTATAAATGGTACAATTTTTCGGTTCCATCTCACAGCGCGCAAGGATTTGCAAATGGTTAGGCATTTTTCGACACCTTCCTAATTATTTTTTCAGCAGTCGTGCCTCCGAGATCAATCTAATCTTACTAACGATCATCATGTCTGGTCTTTTCATTCGCAGAACGGCTAATGAGTCATGTGGAGAAGCAGCGCTACGACGGATGGTACAACAATCTGGCCCACCCGGACTGGGGAGCTGTTGGTAAGTTGAAAATTGCCGTGTGTAAGGTGGGATAAGTCCTGCTAGTTGAATAAAGTATGTTCACATTAAATTCATCTTCGTCGTGTAAGGAACTGACCTGGTCAGCTTTGGCTCGCTAAACCTCAAGTAATGTCTTGCTTTTTTAAACGCATCAACGGCGTTTCGAAGGCCCAAATTGAGAAATGTCAGACCGTTGGAGTGCTGCACAATTGCACAACTCCATTGGGAGGTATCTACCGTGAAAATCCCCTGGGGTGCTTCTGAATAAAAATCTGTCACATTTTATTAGCGTTGTGACCAGTTGTGACTGTTGGCGTATTCCATCATGTGCGGTTGTTGTGGTTGATGCTGTTGCTGGCACATTTCACTTTCAGATATGTGCACAACAGTAAAATGATATATTAAACTGCTTGTCACAAACATCATCTCGACACTAAAGCACAAGCGCAATTTACATGAATATTATGTTCTTTTTATCTGGCAATGACGCAGTACACTTTAGGTTGTTTTATAAGTAGGCTTATTCCCTGGCTTCATAAGCACATAAGTGCTTGGTATATGGTATGAATGAAATGAAGAGATGTTATGTTTTGGACTTCATTGCAGGTCAAGGATTCAAATATTTAAAGGTCGTTTAACCCTTATGTGGCCGGCAGGGTACCCGGGTACCCAGCACATATTTAAAATACACGGTGTAGAAAAAAGCAAAAAGTTTGCCGGCCACATAACGGTTAAATAAACCTGGTAAAATTTGTTTTTGGAGTTCCATCCTATGTTTAAGAAATGGTTCAATAAAACTGTTTTTATAGGAATTTTTGCTAAAATAATAATTACACCGTTTTAAGGGCATACACAGCAAAAAAAAAATCTTAAAAGTATACCCGATGTAATCAAAATCGGCTTATAAATTCCTAGTGGGATTCCTATTAGGAATTCCTAACAAAATGATGCTTTTTCATATAAAACCAAAAAATCAATACATTCTTCTAAATTGAAAAAACACATTTTTCCTGGGATATCTTTAGAAATTCCTACAACGATTGCTCCAGTGCCTTTTTCGAGAATTTCTTATGGAACTTCTCCAGAGATCCTTTTAGGCATTTCTGCAGGTATTCCTTTAGAGATTTCTTCAGCGATTTCTCCATATATTTCTTCAGGAATTTCGCTAGCGATTGCTTCAATAGTTTCATCTGGAATTATTCGAGGTTTTTCTGCAGGAACTCTTTCCGAAAATGTTACTAGAGATTATTCAAAAATTAATTCAGGAATTTAAATGGAATGTACAAAAAATCCGTAAGGAGTCAACCCAAGGATTTCTTCAATTATTTATTCAGAAACTACTTCAGACATAAATTCCTTCAGATTTTTTCCAGGCATCCAGGAATTCGCTTAAATAGCTTACCTGGGGTTCCTCATGAGGTTTCCTCAGGAATTCCTTCAAGAATTCCTCCAGGGATTTACTCAGGAATACCTTCAGTGAATCATTCAGGAACAACTTCAGGGATTATTATGAAATCCCTCCAAAAACTCTTCTTGAAATTTCTTCAGGAATTACTACTGGTGTTCTTGCTAGAACTCCTGCAGGAATTAATCCAAGACTTACTCCATGAATTGTTTACGGATTTTCTGAGGTATTCCTTTTGAGATTGCACCCAGGATTCCTCCTGGGTATTCCTTCCAGAGCTGCTACAAGGATTCTTCCAAAAGTTCATCTACGAACTTCTCTTTCAAGTTTGTTTCAAGAATTCGTTCTGTGATTTCTTCAGTAACTTTTCCCGAAATTTCCATAGCAATTCCTCCTGGGATTTCTTCAGGAATTTTTCCTGAAATTTTTCCAGGAATTTCTCAAGGGATTTACTCGGGAATACCTTCTGTGAACTATTCATGAACAATTTCAGGGATCATTATAAAATCCGTCTAAAACTCTTCTTAAAATTCCTTCACGAATTACTTCTTTAGTTCTTGCTGGAACTCCTGCAGGAATTAATCCAAGACTTACTCCAGGAACTGTTTACGGATTTCCTGAGACATTGCTTTTGGGATTTCTCCTGGGTGTTCCCTCAGGAACTGCTACAAGGTTTCTTCCAAGAGTTCCTCTACGAACTTTTCTTTCTTGTTTGTTTCAAGAATTCGTTCTGCGATTTCTTCAGTAGCTTCTCCCGAAATTCCCATTGAAAGTCCTCCTGGGATTTATCCAGGCATTTTTCCTAGGATTACTCCAGGAATTTCTTAAGGGATTCCTTCAGGCATTCCTCCAAGGATTCCACCAGGAACTTATGGCGGGCGTTCCTTTAGGGCTTCGTCCGGGAGTGTCACTAGACATTCCACCAAGGATTCCTACTGGCATGTCTTATGGAATTTCTCCAGATATTGGCCCAAGCATTCCTCCAGGTATTGCTCCAAGCATTTCATCAGGATTTCCTCTAGAGATTTCTCCAAGAATTCATCCGGGAATACCTCCAGGAATTCCCATAGGAGTTTCTCCAGGAATTCCTCCACAGTTTTCTTCTGGGGTTCCTCCAGGGCTTTCTCTAGGTATTCCTCCAGTTTTTCCTCCAGGAATTCTCCAGGTTTTTATCCAAGTTTTTTTTTCCAGAGATTCCTCCAGGAATTCCTTCCAGAATTCCTCCAGGAAATGCTCCAGAAATTCCTAAGGCAGTTTCTTAGAAATTTCTCCAGGAAATCCTCCAAAGATTCCTTCAGAAATTCCTCCTGGAATTTATCCGAGAAATATTCTATGGATCCCTCCAGGGATTCCTACAAGAGTTCCTCCAGAGATTCCTGGATTTCATCAGGAATTTGATTCAGGGATTCCTTCAGAAATTCTTCCAGGAATTTCTCCAGGAATTCCTCCAAGAATTTTTCCAGGGATTCCTCCTGAAATCCCAGGAATTTCTCTAAGAATTCCCCCAGTGATTTCGCTAGGCATTCCTAAAGAGGTTCCTCTTGGAATTCCTCCAAGGATTTGTCCACGAAATTCTCCGGTGATTCTCACAGGGATTCCTCCAGGAATTGCTTCCTCCAGGAATTTCTTAAGAAATTTCTTCAGAAATTTCTCAATGAATTCCTTTACAAATTTCACCGGAGATTCCTTCATAAATTCCTTCATGGATTCCTCTAGTGATTTTTCTAGGATTTTTCCAGGAATTTCTTCAGAAATTTCTCCACAAATTTCATCAGGGATTTCTCCAGGAATTTTTTTAGGGATTCCTCCAGGATCTTCTTTAGGAAATCCTTCAGGAATTCCACCAGGAAG
Organism: Aedes albopictus; assembly: GCF_035046485.1. Lineage (NCBI taxonomy): Eukaryota > Metazoa > Arthropoda > Insecta > Diptera > Culicidae > Aedes > Aedes albopictus. The sequence goes on along the minus strand of NC_085137.1, from coordinate 246,318,105 downwards.
TTGTACAGTAGTTCCTTCAGGATTCCCTTCAAAGATTCCTGGAGGGTTTGCTTCAGAGATTCAAAAAGAGATTTCTCCAAGAATTCCTCCAGGGATACCTCCAAGAATTCCTCCTCGAATTCCTCCAAGGGTTTCTCTGGGAATTCTTCAAAAGATTCATTCAGAAATATCTAAGAATTCCTCCAGAAATTCTTCTAGGAATTCCCCCAGATTTTTTTCAAGAAATTCCTCTAAGAATTTCTCTAGGAATTTCTTAAGAAATTTCTCTATGATTTTTTTATGATTTTTTTCCGATGATATTATTGAAGGCATACTTTCACTTATTCCTACTGGGATTTCTCTGGGTATTGCTCCAGGCATTCCACCAGTGTTTTCTCCTGGCTTTCCCGCAAGCAAGGATTTTTTCTAGTGATTCCTCGAAATATTCATCTAGAGATTCTTCCAGGTATTGCTTCAGGGATTCCTCCATGAATTCCTCTAGAGATTTGTTCAGAAATTTCTTCAGGAATTTCTTCCAGAATTCCTCTAGAGATTCCAGCACGGAATTTCTATAAAAAAGACACGGACACGTTCAATGCTTCCAGTGAGCTTTTCGCTCTTTGAAGGAAGCACGACACTAGACAACGGACTAGCATGCAACGCCCAGTGGCACAGCCGAAAACTTTTCCTGACAGCTGCGGCGGGAATCGAACCCGCGCTCCTCAGCACGATGCGACTAAGAGCTTGGTGACCCTAGCCACACGACCACGGAGCCGCACAAGGATTTATTCAGAAATTTCTGCAGAAATTTGTGATGAAATTTCTGTAGGAATTTCTTAAGATATTATTCCGAGGATATTCTTGAAGGTATACTTTCACTAATTCCTCTAGGAACCCGTCTGGGTATTCCTTCAGGCACACCACCAATGTTTTTCATGGTTTTCCTGCAAGAATTCTTCGAGAAATTCTTTCTGGAATTCCTTCACTGTTTCATCAAGGAATTCCTCCAGGGTTTTTTTTTTCAAAAATTCATCTAGGGGTTGCTCCGTGAATTCTTTCAGGGATGCTTCCCAGAATTCTCTAGAGATTCCTCAAGTAATTCTCCTTGGGATTGTTGCAGGCTTTTGTCCAGGAACTTCTTTAGTGGTTTATCCAGGAAATTCTCCAAGTATTCCTTCAGAAATTCATTCAAAACATCCTTTAGGGTGATGATTAACCTGGGCTTGTTAGGGGAATATCTGTAAATAAAAGAAAATCGGGTTAAGTACGGTTCCTTTGAAGTCCACTAAGAATTTGCATCCTTTGACAGATACGTATTTCGACCTCAACTGTAAGGTCGTCTTCAGTGTCTTGTACTTGACTCGACTGAGTCGAGTCAAGTACAAGACACTGAAGACGACCTTACAGTTGAGGTCGAAATACGTATCTGTCAAAGGATGCAAATTCTTAGTGGAATTCAAAGGAACCGTACTTAACCCGATTTTCTTTTATTTATCCTTTAGGGATTTCTCCAGGATTTCTTCAGGGTTTCATCCAGGAATTCCTCCAGGGATTCCACCAGCAATTTGTCAAAAAGTTTCTTCAGACATTTCGCTAGGATCTCCTCCTGAGATTCCTCCAGGATCCGAATTGCCTTAGGAACTCCTCCTGGAATTCCTCCAGAAATTCCCCCTGTATACTTTCAGAAAGTTTTCCAGGCTTTCTTCCAGGCATACCTGCAGTAATTCCTTCAGGAGTTCCTCCAGACATTTCTCCAGGAATTACTCTAGGGATTGCTCCAGGAATTCAGGACGAAATTCCGAACCTGGTCTAAAAAGTAGTGTACGTTGAGTTGCAATAATTGTATTATAACTAGCTTAATTTGAAGTTCAGCGGTTTGCCCAATTGATTCTAAGTGCCAAAAAAAAACATCGAATCATCATCAGGCTTAACACGGATTTTCCTTTTTTTTTATCCAAAAAGCATCCATTTCGAGACAATCATAAATCACAGATGGATGCATGTCCGGTTTGCCGTTAATTTTCTATAATGACCTGCACCGCATGGGTTCCGTTAGTTCAACCATACCAAAATGTTTTGACGTAAAAAAATGTTAAAGACTACCCATGACCAATACAAAAATCAGAATGATTAAGGATTACAATCTCCGGTTCCTTTTCTTGTTGTTGCTTGCTTGCTGAGAGGGGTGTCATGCTTTGTGGGCACCGCCGCATACATCAAGAGAACGACACCTGATCATCCGACCATTACCGTTTCTGTGGCAAACTCAATCGCTCTTAAATTTGCCGTATAATTTTTTAATTGGATATAAGCGGCTCGGCGTTTGTTCAGGTTCACGCCAAGAGAGCGGTCATTGGCATAAGAGTTTCCGAGATTTGTCATGATGATAAGCTTGAACAAGGAAGCCGAAAATGTTGAAGGCGTGTCCGAGTCGAAGAGAAGCCGTCTGACAAAGTTTGTACATGCCAAAACGAGAAGCTTTTTATTGCCATTTTATGTATTGCTGCAGTTTGATTGCGGTAAGCGATGTAATGTTAAGTACCTATAATGATCACTTTCATCCTGAACATTCCCAAAGAAAATTTGGGAGCCTGACAGAAACTACTGTAGGATTTTTTAGTTGACAGAAAAAACCGCAAGGAATTACCATCTTATCAAACTTTTCCCGGATATTTACCTTACCGGTCAGACTAAAGCCTGGGTGTGCTCTGCTGTACGTAGGAGTCGTCTTCATTCTCGGTCGAAGGGCCCGCTAATTGTCCTTCACTTGATCGACCCAGTTAGCTCGCTACGCATCACGTCTTCTTGTACCGGTCGGATGATTCTCGAGAACCATTTCAATCGGATTGCTATCCACCATCGTGATGACGTGACCCACCCACCGTCGTCTTCCGATTTTCGCGGTAAGGACGATGATGGTTGGTTCTCTCAGCAGCTGATGCAGATCGTGGTTCATTCGCCTTCTCCAAGTCCCGTCTTCCATCTGCACTCCGCCTTAGATGGTTCGCAACACCTTTCGTTCGGAAACTTCTCCGGTCCTCTGCACCTAGGGTCCATGTTTCGTGCCCATAGAGGACGACCGGTCTAATCAGCGTTTTGCGGATAGTTAACTTCGTGTTACGGCGAACTTTATTCGATCGTATAGTTCTGCAAAGTCCAAAGTAAGCACGATCTCCTGCCACAATGTGCCTCTGAATTTTCCTCCCTGAAGCCCTTTGCCATCATGTACTTTGTCTTGGACACATTAATGACTAATCCGATTCGCCTGGCTTCACTCTTTAGCCATCGTCTCAAATTTATGAGCAATAATATCAATATCATCAGCGAAACCAAGCAGCTGACCGAACTTCGTGAAAATCGTTCCACTCGTGTTTACCCCGCTCTCCTAATTACACCCTCTAGCATTGTTGAACAGAAAGCACGAAAGATCATCACCTTGCCGTAACCCTCTGCGAGATTCGAAGGGACTCAAGAGTGTCCCTGATACTCGAACTACGCACATCACTCGATCACATCGTCGCCCTGATCAATTGTATCAGTTTATCCGGGAATCCGTATTCGTGCATAATCTGCCATAGCTGCTCTCGATCGATTGTATCATACGCCGATTTGAAATCGATGAACAAGTGATGTGTGGGCACGTTGTATTCGCGGCATTTCTGCAACACCTGGCGGATGGCGAACATCTGATCCGTTGTAGCGCGTTCACTCATAAATCCAGCCTGATATTGTCCCACGAACTCTCTTGTAATCGGTGATAGACGGTGGCATAAAATTTGAGAGAGTATCTTGTAGGCAGCGCTCAGTAGTGTGATCGCGCGGTAGTTCCCGCATTCCAACTTGTCGCCCTTTTTGTAGATGGGACACACGAGACCTTCCATCCATTTCTCCGGTAATACTTTCTCCTCCCAAATCTTGGTAATGACCCAGTGTAGTGCTCTCACCAGTGCTTCTCCACCGCATTTTAGAAGCTCGCTTGGTAGTTGATCTGCTCCAGCGGCTTTGTTGTTTTTCAACCGGCCAACCTCCTCTTCAATCTCTTGGAGGTCAGGGGCCGGAAGTCTTTCGTCCTGTGCACATACTCCTAGATCTGTTACCACGCCACCTTCGGTACTTGCAACGTCGCCATTGAGATGCTCATCGTAATGCTGCCGCCACCTCTCGACCACCTCACGCTCGCTCGTGAGAATATTCCCGTGATTATCTCGGCACATGTTGGCTTGTGACACAAAGCCTCTGCGCGAGCGATTTAGTTTCTCGTAGAACTTTCGTGTGTCCTTAGCGCGGTACAGCTCTTCCATCGATTCGCGATCTCGTTCTTCCTGCTGTCGCTTCTTCATCCAGAAGACTGAGTTCTGCCTGTTCCGCGCCTGTTTGTAACGTGCCTCACTCGCTCTAGTACGGTGTTGCAGCATTCTCGCCCATGCTGCATTCTTCTCGTTTTTCAACTGTTCACATTCGCCGTCGTACCAGTCGTTTCTGTGATTCGGAGTCGCGAAGCCTAGTGCTGTAGCCGATGTACTACCTATGGCGGATCAGATGTCCCTCCAGCCATCTTCAAGTGCGCCAAGCTGCTCTTCCGTTGGTAGGGCCACTGCTAACTGCTGTGCGTAGTCTTGAGCCACTTCTACGTTACGCAGCTGCTCGATGTTGAGCCGCGGTGTTCGACTTCGACGCGTGGTGATAGCTGTCGAAACTTTTGAGCGTATGCATACAGCGACTATGTAGTGATCCGAATCTTTATTCGCACTGCGGTATGCGCGGACATTGGTTTTATCCGAGAAAAATTTACCGTCGATTAGAACGTGGTCGATTTGGTTTTCTGTTTGATGGTCGGCTGATCTCCAGGTGGCTTTGTGGATATCCTTGCGGGGGAAGCAGGTGCTTTGGACTACCATACCACAGGAGGCTGCAAAGTTTACGCATCGCTGGCCGTTATCATTCGATACGGCGTGCAGGCTGTTTCGTCCGATTACCGGTCTGTACATTTCCTCCCTTCCTACCTGCGCGTTCATTTCGCCGACAACGATTTTCTCGTCACGCGGCGAGCAACCATCGTATGTTTGCTCTAACTGCGCGTACAACGCTTATTTCTCGTCATCAGGACTTCCCTTATACATACACATCCTTGCGTTGATCGGCAGCTACCCGATCACATGTTGTCGCATCTTGTCCAACACTATAAATCCTGTTCATTCCCAGTTCATTAGTGGTGCCACAGGTTGGGTAGAAGGTAACCGCTTGATGCCCACTTTTTCACACTTTCTGTCCAGTCCAACATAGTTCCTGCAACGCCACGATGTTCAAGTTGCGGGGATGTAATTTGTCGTAGACTATGCTGTCACATCCTGCGAAACCAAGTGACCTGCAATTCCATGTTCTAAGTTTCCAATCGTAGTCCTTTATTCGTCGCTTGGGTCTTTGTCGATTGTATCGAGTCAGTCGTATTTTCTCTTATGTAATCCGCAATGGGGATTTTTTTTACGGGTGGCTTATTAGGCCTACGCCGCCAACACTTCTGTCTCGCTGGAAGGCCATCGTGCCAGTTCTGTTTAGCGTCTCAACCAACACTGGGACGACCACGCAGATTGGGGCTATCACCTTGGATCTAGCTGTGCGTGATTCAGCGTTTCTTACTCAGCGGCTGGATGCCAGAAATGACGCTGTTTGAGCCGCACCTCCTTAATGAACAGACGCTCGAGTCGTACCTCCTCAATTTAGCTGAAGTCAGAAGGAATACAGTGCCCAGGCTGCACTACCAGCTAAGCACACAACTCTGTGTCATCGCTTGACCCGAGGAATCACAAGGTAGAAACTTGTGAGGACCAGAACTATGTTGAACGCTCTCCTTATCGACTTACCGTTTTGCAGCCCAATAATTAAACATCAGAACAAATTAATAAGATCAGCAATGTCATTTTATGGATGGAGGTTCTGGTTTCAAACCCGAGCGGTTCAGAAGCTAACTGTGGAAGTGCTCATAGACATAACTGTTGTAGGTTGTCTATAATGACATGATTGGCAGAATGTATAAAATCAAATACTAAGCTGATGCTACCGTGATGGACTCTCCAGAGCGAGTCATCGATGTTCGTTGCTGCTAGGCTACGGCAGCTAACCTTGAGGGTGCGATACGCACTAGCCCCTCTCTGAAGCAATACCTTCTGGTGGTTCCGGAGAGACGTAGGGTTTGGCGACCATAGGAATGTGTTTTAGTGGGTCGATACTCGCCGCCTTGCCGTGTCTCGAAGGACTTTCTTCGCTAGCTAATAGCTAGCACCGAAACGCACTAAGTCCACGATCGCAACACCCAAGCCCAGAAAATCACGAAACCCTTTTACGGGGGGACTTTGCCGTTTCTGTTTCAACCGTAGATCACACGCGGCGGGGGTAACGCACTTTGATACGTGTCATCGACCGACCAGAGAAATGGACCGAGAAAAAGACCGAGCGTACTGTCCAGTTCAATGTATATTTTGTTACTGCTCTATATTTACAATTTTGGCTGTTTCTGCAGCATTGTCGATTGACCATCGTGGTCACTCGTGCTCTCTCTCATGCGTCTTCATTAATGAGAGAAAACCAGGGCTGTTTGGTCAATTTGTTATTCTAAGATATAGACTATTGGTGGTTATCTCCAACATTCCGGCCACCTTGAAACAGAATGTTTCAACAAATTCAAAAAACTATTTACAACTAATGCAGTTTCTGCATCCTGCGATGTACGGCTGGGCAGTTCACGTTGCCGGTGGGTGCCACTACGCTGGCACGGAAATCCAGGGAATCCGTGATATTTGGGCCGATCCTCGGATGCAGCCGACCGGTGGGAATTCATCATTGTCGATCGGGAACAAAAAAAGAGACCAGGTAGATCTTACGAGGGTAATGTAAATTATTGAATCTGCAATTACCTTTGCAGAAACACAGGTGCGCATCGAGCAAGTTCTCCCACTAGGGGTTGCTCTACCTGGTTTCTGTTATGTTGTTCTTGGAGAAGGGAGCAGCGCGATTTTCGCCACAGGTCGCACTACTTCGTTGGACGTCGCTGTCTTGAGGGTCACCACACGGACGATACCGTCCTTTCCGGGGTGGAGGTTGGTGATCTTTCCCAGCGGCCAACGAGATTGCAGCTGTTGCAGGTACTCTGGGTATCAGCGGGGCCAAATTTGCTGCATGTGTTTCTGGGTGAACTCCCAGTGGTCCAAACGATTGTCAGCGGTCTCCTTCCAGTTAGGTCCAGGAACAGCTTGCAGGTTGCTCCCAACAAGGAAGTGTCCTGGTGTAAGGACGTCGAGATCGCCGGGATCCTCTGGAATAGGCGTCAGCGGCCGAGAATTGAGGCACATTTCGACTTGCGCCAACAATGTTAGAAGATCCTCGTAGACTAAGTTGACGTTGCCGATGACCTTCAGCAGGTGAGTCTTTGCCGATTTGACCACAGCCTCCCAGAGGCCTCCAAAATGTGGTGCTCTAGGTGGAATAAACTTCCAGGTGATCTCGTTTCCAGAGCACCAATCGAAGATTTGCTGGCGATCGGCGGCTTCTACCTTCAGCATGCGGTAGACTCTATTGAGTGCATGCGACGCTTCCTTAAAGGTAGTGGCATTGTCGGAATGGAGTTCGACGATCCTTCCACGGCGGGCGACGAGTCGGCGGAGAGCAGCTAGAAACGCTGGTGTTGTCAGGTCGCTAACTAGCTCGATGTGGACTGCCTTGGTTGAAAAGCAGACGAAAATGGCCACGTAAACCTTGGTAGGACCACGGTTTCGAACTGCTGATTTTGTGTAGAACGGTCCACAGTAGTCGACCCCGCACACGGAAAACGGACGCGTCGGCGAAACTCGCGAGACCGGCAGATCGGCTGTGCTCTGCTGGACTAGAGTGGGCTTGGATCGGAAACAAGTGTGGCATTGGTGGAAGACGGACTTTACAAGGTTTCTGCCGCCAAGGATCCAGAACTTCTGGCGCAGAGTGGCTAGCAGGAGTTGTGGCCCTGCGTGCAGTAGACTAACGTGGTAACTGCTAGCCAGCAGAGCAGACAGCGGATGTTTGACGGACAAAACGATCAGGCGCGTTTGTTGGTGATGGACAAAGCGGCGTTACGCTGCCGACCACCAACGCGGAGGGTACCGTCTTCGTCGATGAAGGGTTTCAGCCACTTGAGTGCTGATGACTTGGCGACAAGGTCGCCGTTCGCTAGGTCCGAGAACTCCTCAGCGAATATTTCATGCTGTGCCAAACGGCAGAGAAGATGTTCAGCGTGTTGGAGCTCGGCGGTGGTGAGAGGTGGAATAGGTGGAGTTTTCGATCGGTTGCCAACGTTTAGCGTAGCGGTGTGTGACCCGGAACGGTGCAGCTGTGCGCGCTCCTTCAAGCAATGCAGATAGCGACTGCAGACTGCTACTACTCGGCGTAGCTTATTGTAGCGGGAATAACGGGAGAACAAATCTCCACAGAAAGTAGTTTGCGCGGCTGTCATCGCCACGACTGGAGGTTTGCGTCCTTCCTCGGACGCTGCGGGAGAGTTTGCTTCATCGATTATGGTCTTGGGCCAGCAGTCCGGCGCCAGGGTAAGCCAGGATGGCCCTTGCCACCAGCGAGACGAGTTGAGGATGTCTGCTGGATTGAGTCCGCGAGAAATGTCGTCTGCAGGATTCTCGGAGCCAGCGATGTGCCTCCAGTGATCGACGCACGTGGTGTTCTGGATTTTAGACACCCGATTCGCGACGAATGTCTTCCAGCGAGTTGGAGAAGCGCGCAGCCACTGCAGCACGGTACTGGAATCTGACCAGAAATAGACGGGAGGGGTGATCTTCAGAGATGCTTCGACCGTCTTGCAGAGCTGCGTTGCCAAAAGTGCGGCACAAAGTTCTAGTCTGGCGATAGTGTGGTGTGTAGACAGCGGAGTAACCTTTGACTTCGACGTCAGAAGGTGAACTTGAATACCGTTCGCCGACTCTGTGCGAACAAAACAACAGGCTCCATACGCAACGGAGGATGCATCGGCGAAAAAATGGAGCTGAATACTGTCACTGTCGGGAGAAATAACCAGACGAGGAACTCGAACTTCGGAGAGGATGGATAGTGTAGTGTGGAACAGCTTCCACTCCTGCTGAAGTTTGTCGGGCAGCGGAGAATCCCACTCACAGGAGACACTGTCCTGCTTCAGCGCCCACAGACGCTGCATGAAGAGCTTTGCCTTCGCGATAACTGGACCTAGCAGGCCCAAGGGGTCAAAGATCTGAGCGATGTACGACATCACTTTGCGCTTGGTTAGGATGGCAGCGGGGAGTGGTAGATCTACCTTGAATCGAAGGTTGTCGGCCTTCGGATCCCACAGCAGACCGAGCGTGGATATTGCCTGCTCATCCTGCACGTCGTGAAGCGGTTGAATGGCCAGATCTTCCGGCGGAACATCTTGCAGCACTTCCTGAGCGTTCGACGCCCATTTCTTCAAGGTGAATCCAGCGGATCCAAGCATAGCGGTGACTTGCTGTCGGAGAACTACAGCAGATTCCACGTCCGGTGCGCCAGACAGAAAATCGTCGACGTAGAAATCTTTGACGACTGGTTCGACGGCAGCGGGATACAGTTCCGCTTGATCCTTGGCAATCTGCTGGAGAGTTTTCGTTGCAAGATATGGTGCGCTTGCGGTACCGTAGGTGACGGTTTGCAGCTCGTACGTCTCGATGGGATCGGATGGACTGGTGCGATGGCTTTTACTAGTGTTGTAGAAGACGGCCTTAACCCCACACTACCCTAACCTTCCTGTAAGGGTGTCTGATGAGCAGATTTATCCCCCTATGGTTTAGAAGGAAAAAAAAAATACTAAGCTGAGAAGCACATTCATTCCTAATTGGGACTTTATGCCTTATAGCTCACCTATTGCTTAAGTTCTTCACAAGCTAGTCCTATTCAATCTAGAATTATGCCCTCGCATCCAAGATCTCACAATTAAACCGATTATAATAAAATACAACAGATTACGCGCGTCACCACATATTTAATACGAGGCCACCCAAAACGAGCATCACAATAGACGACGCACAGCGATCACTGGGCTCAGAAACGGAAGCTGCCCAATGTCATCAGCGAACTCATAAATAATAATTGTCCCTTGGACTTGGTCTGGTGCTGTCTACGCGCTGGGGCTAAGTAGGTAGCAGCTTTTTAGTCAACCACAAGCCCCAACCAGTAAACGCATCGAGCGAGCACGTGCAATCTGTAGAGTGTAGTAAATGCATAAAGTTGCAAAAGTTATGATTCGCTTCGATAATGACCTGGACCTGGGCCACCACAAGGGGGCGAAAATTATGCGCATATAATTGCTGGTGGCCGCCGCTACCGAACTTACTCTCGCTAGCTTGGATGATTTTGCATATAGGTAGCTAAGCGGCGGTTGGTCTGAGCCAATTTTCAGCCAACAATGACGAGGCAAATCGGAGTTCGAGAAGAGATTGACACGAGCTTAGCTATGAATTGGATGTTCTTTTTTTGTGCATGTTGCTGTGATCTTACTCATTTGAACTGATCGGTTTAGCGGCTTATTATTAAACTAGGTGCATTATGTATTGGCGCCGTAGAGTCCCATAAATCAATGGGAGATTGTAAAATGCGAACTGATTTGCCTTTTTTCCTTTTTTGTGCAAAATTTGACATTCAGTCATAAGGTCAAACCTTTTTAGAAGAATAATCAGATGTGCGCAATTTATGATCGAATCCATCATTTTTAGTTTAGTGAATGCTTCTAGTTTAATTAGGCATTTGCTTAACAAAATGATCAAATACCTATACCAGGACAATGGGCAACTTGTCGTTTTTTTGTAGTGCTCGGAAGACACAAATTGATTGATTGATTTGTCTTTATTCAAGAGACTTTCAGCCCTTGGCTGATTTAGAAGAAACAAAGCATAAAATTGGCTCGCTACACAATAGAGTACAAAAATACATGACATACCATCAGTTTGGGTGTCCTAGGGAGTATCATTCAACCAAAACTGCATAGTTGATCCTTTTGTTAGTCGTTTCAAAAATATCTTAATTCTAAATAAATTTGGAACCGTTCCATGTTATCCGCGAATCCCACAAATTGACCGAGTATTGTGAAATTCGTACTCCAGTTGTTGAACCCAGCTCGTTGCATTACAATTTCCTGAACGATGTTGAAAAAATAGTAGCCAGGAAAGTCCATCACGTTGTCGCAGTCCCCCTTAAGATTCGAATGAACTGGATAGTTCACCTAGATTGTTCGGTTCATACAGCCATATCTGGTATTCACGACATTTCTGGAGCATTTTTCGTACGGTGAAGATCTGGTCCGTTGTAGCCCGGCCGTCGATAAAACCGGCTTTGTAATTTCCCACAAACTAAATTACTTTAAGTGATAGATGGGATAGCATTCACAATGGTGATCGCTCGAAAGTTCTAACACACTGCCGTGTGCATCACAGTTGTCCCATGTTCTATGGGAATCCCTATTTATTGAGATGCTGCACACGGTAGTTAAGTCGTCCCATTTCTTGTGAATGAGGCAGATTATCCCTTCATTCTCAGAACTTGACCACTATTCGTTGCACCAGGTTGCAGACAGGTGACCAACTTTTGCGAGCCCATCTTGATGAGATCTGCTGCGATAAGTACCATTCTTGCCGACTACTTTGTTGCTTTTGAGCAGCATGGCGGCATTAACTTTCCCTTAGTGTGGTATGTAGTTGGTTCGTTCCCGTACCGTAAACTCTTGCACCAATGTAGTCACTGACTGCCTCCACTGCGCTGCATTGGCCTACACATTCTCTTCGTCATTCAGATGCTCGTAAAAGTGCTGCTTCCACCTTTCAACCACCTCCGTCAGAAGACTCCCGTCCTTACCCTTGCAGATTTCGATTTGCGGCACAAACCCCTTGTGGGATGCGCAGAGCTTCTGGTAAAATTTACGTGTATCTTGAGAATGGCACAGCAATTTCATTTTCTCGCACTCTGCTTCTTCCAGATAGGGTTTCCGAAAGAGGTGAATCTGCTGCTACTAGTTACGTCAGTAGCGCTCCACATTCTGTTGCGTTCCATGCTTCAAAATTACCACTCGCGCAGCGTTCTTCTTCTTCAAAACCGCTCTGCACACTTCGTTAAACCAATCATTCCGACGACTCAATTGCACGTACCACTGTACTCAGTTGCGTTGTTGATGGCTGCTTTAACTGTTCTTCGGAGGGGCCACATCGAGTACACCCTCATCCGGCAATGCTGCCCCGAAATTCTGCGCGTATTCTGAGGCGACATCCGGTTGCTGTAGTCACTCTAGGTTGTACCGTGGAGGATGTCGACAGCGTACATTGTTGATAACGGAAAATTTCGGGCGTAGTTGGTCACATCACCAGGTAGGGGTCGGAGTCGACGTTAGGGCCACGATAAGTCCTGGCGCCGATAATGTCGGAGAAGTACCGTCGATCAATCCGAACGTGCGGTCGATTTGCAATTCCGTTTGCTGGGGCGATCTTCATAACGAGAAGGGAGGCTGTGCTGAAAAAAAGTAATACGAATGGCCTGGCCATGTTCTTGGAGGCGGCTACATTTATAAGTCGTAGGCCGTTTTAGTTTGCCAGCCAATGAGCGCTAAAACTACCACTCGCCGGTCTGAATTCCTCCTCTTAGTCTACTTAAGCAATCGCAAGTCCCTTTTGGTCGCTATGGTCGTCGCCTTTGGCATCGGTTTGCAATCTGCTCTTTTTGACTTTTCATTACTTGTTGTTTTACGGTTGGATTTCTGATTAAAACTAACATTTTATATTTCTTGAAATCTTCTGAATGTTGCACTATCCACAATCGGAAATGGAGTTACACGAATAATATGATAGTTATTTAAAGGAATTCTTCAATGAAAACACTACGTCTTCGATTATGCATGAAGTTTTATTATTTCCGGGAAATCCCGTGATATCGTAATATTTTTTCCCGGAAAGCTGAATTCTGGAAAAAATGGAATCCTTACTTTTGAAAGTCCCTAGAAATTACTTTAAAACTCCCTGTATAGTCCTGGAGCCCCATGAAATATCTTGTATTAAAAAGACCGTCATCGTTAGTATATCCCTCGAAGGTAACGTAGCAAATGAATTGCTTTATTGAATGATGCCTAATTGAGGCTCTTTGGTAAATTTCAAAAACAACAAAGCCGCTGGAGCAGATCAACTACCAAGCGAGCTTCTAAAATACGGTGGAGAAGCACTGGTGGGACACTGGGTCATTACCAAGATTTGTGGGGAGGAAGTATTACCGGAGGAATGGATGGAAGGTATCGTGTGTCCCATCTACAAAAAGGGCGACAAGTTGGATTGCGGGAACTATCGCGCGATCACACTACTGAGCGCTGCCTACAAGGTACTCCCCCAAGTTTTATGCCGCCGTCTATCACCGATTGCAAGAGAGTTCGTGGGGCAATATCAGGCTGGATTTATGAGTAAACGCGCTACAACGGACCAGATGTTCGCCATCCGCCAGGTGTTGCAGAAACGCCGCGAATACAACGTGCCCACACATCACTTGTTCATCGATTTCAAATCGGCGTATGATACAATCGATAGAGAACAGCTATGGCAGATTATGCACGAATACGGATTCCCGGATAAACTGATATGATTGATCAAGGCGACGATGGATCGCGTGATGTGCATAGTTCGAGTATCAGGGACACTCTCGCGTCCCTTCGAATCTCGCAAAGGGTTACGGCAAGGTGATGGTCTTTCGTGCTTGCTGTTCAACATTGCGTTAGAGGGTGTAATAAGGAGAGCGGGGATTAACACGAGTGGTACGATTTTCACGAAGTCCGTTCAGCTGCTTGATTTCGCTGATGATATTGATATTATTGCTCGTAAATTTGAGACGATGGCGGAAACGTACATCCGACTAAAGAGTGAAGTCAGGCGAATCAGATTAGTCATTAATGTGTCGAAGACAAAGTACATGATGGCAAAGGGCTTCAGGGAGAAATCAGCGCGCCCGCCACCCCGAATTTATATCGACGGTGATGAAATCGAGGCGGTTGAAGAATTCGTGTACACTGGATCGCCGACAACGACACCAGCAGAGAAATTCAGAGGCGCATTGTGGCAGGAAATCGTACTTACTTCCTTCCGCAGAACTCTACGATCGAATAAAGTTCGCCGTAACACGAAGTTAACTATCTACAAAACGCTGATTAGACCGGTGGTCCTCTACGGACACGAAACATGGACCAGAGGACCAACGCGCCCTTGAAGTTTTCGAACGGAAGGTGTTGCGTACCATCTACGGCGGAGTGCAGATGGAAGACGTGACTTGGAGAAGGCGAATGAACCACGAGCCGCGAAAATCGGGAGTCCATACCGCGAAAATCGGGAGTCTACGGTGGGTGGGTCACGTCATCAGGATGTCGGATAGTAACTTGACTAAAATGGTTGTCGAGAGTCATCCAACCGGTACAAGACGACGTGGAGCGCAACGAGCTAGGTGGGTCGACTGGAATGGTGACGGCTACTATGTATAGCAGAGGCCACCCGGCCTCAGCCTGATCGGTAAGGTAAGTAATGGTAAATTTCATGGAACGGAACTGGCTGAAAACGTATTTTAATGTTATTCCTTTTTAGTCGGTAAAGTTAGAAATTTTGTAAGATAGGAAATTGAAAATACTATCGATTAGTGCATAAACACCACATCAAACCTCTTTTAACCAAGGAGATATTAAGGCTGGTGGTTTTATCCCAATGGTGCGCATTATGCCGATTCCCCCTACGCGAGAATCGTTCTAACGTTTGATCTTCTAAATCTAAATTATTTTACAGAGTCAATGGAGACGCATGGTTTTTTACTACACCAACGCACATACTGTGCGGATAGACACAATGTTCGGGACGTTCAACTAGCTTCAAGTTAATCGAAAACTTTATTTTTTTTGTTTAAATAGTTGTCTATCAATGGTCTAAATTTAACCAAGATTGAGTTAGAGTGATTCTAATAAAATGCATAATTATCTGATAGCCAGAGTATGTATGTATGTTGTTATCTCCAGATGAAATGAACCGAATGAAATGAAATTTTGATCATTCATGACTAATATTTCGAACTTTGAAAAGCAATTGACTTAATTGAAAGTGGTTTTTAGGAAAAAAAAAGTTATATCCATTTATTTTTTTATGAAAAACTTAAAAAAGGTGTCATTTTTTTTCCTCAAAACCCCATTATATTTGCATTTGAAGCCGGCTGTGTTTTATTGCCGTTTAAATATATTTATATTCAAGTCAATAAACGCCAAATTCAGTGAACGCCAGTGAATTTTCATTTTAAAGTTTGGCATGGTGTAGACGTGTTGGCTTATTTTCAATTCATTTATTTTAATACTAAAAACCAAGATAAATTCACCTAATGGCGATAAAGCCTTTCTCGACGAATATGTATTTATGATGTTTGGGCATCCAGTCAATTTAGTGGTTGAGGCTATGTATCGCCAATCAGGAACCGGCGGGTTCTGTGGAAGTACTCTAAGAACACTAAGTTGAAGAGCGGCAGGCTTAGTTCCAAAGCGAACGTCGAGCCATAAAGAAGAAGAAGAAGAAGAAGAAGAAGAAGAAGAAGAAGAGGAAGATGTTTCCATCAACGTAAGGCGAAGTGCTCCTAAATCATGAGAATACTTTATTTAGAAAACAAGAATTTTATGATGTGGTCTTCGACAACATTTTTCTGCACACTTTGAACTAAATTTTATTATCATTGGTAATAAGATTCATTTAAAACTTAACAAACAATGCAAGTGGGTGAAATTTTTCTTTATATTACGTGTATTTTAACTTAAATGCTAATTCTACACTTACAAATATAGTTTGAGACTAGTTTCTTGATAACTGTTCATCAGGTTACGCGACGTAAGACATCAACTACATGCATGGAATTGGTTAACTTTTTATATTTGCCCACCGCCGGCGGGACACCCGTAACGGGTTTCAGAGTACTAACGGTACTCTTAGATGCAGTCTGAGACTTTTTTCATACTGACCATTCTTCAGGTTACCGAAAAAGCCGATATTCAATGTGACGCATTAGACCGGCCCAAAAACAAAAATGTCGAAAAATTACACAGGGCACCCTCTAGAATCGTGCCTTTGGATGAGAAGAGCAATCTGTGAAAATTTCAGCTCAATCGGTTTAAAACTGAGCTGGCGCAAATGAGTTGAAGGTTTGTATGGGATTTTCAGTCCAAATATATGGGAAATTGGATGGCCTACAGTCTCTCACTCAGTACGCCGGTTCAACGAGTTCGATTTAGCTCAGTATTGAAAGAATGGTAGTTGATACCCTAAGGAACAATTTTGTAGAAGACCATATCATGATAAAACTTAATTTTACTTGCAGTTTCAGCTAACGAAAGCAAGATGAGGACATCTTCCCCCGTTTACTCTCGGTTGTTACATGCATCACGTGTTTGCTGTTCGAAACTTGCGCTCTACATCATAGGCGGCTATGTTGTCCTTCATTTCAATTGCTCACGCACGTGTGCGGGTGTCGAAATAATGAAGAATCACATAGCTGCCTATGATGTAGCGCGCAAGCTTCGACCGACAAACACGTGCTGTATGTAACAACCGAGAGTAAACGGGGGAAGATGTCCTCATCTTGCTTTCGTTAGCTGAAACTGCAACTAAATTAAGTTTTATCATGATATGGTCTTCTACAAAATTGTTCCTTAGGGTATCAACTACCATTCTTTCAATTCTGAGCTAAATCCAACTCGCTGAACCGGCGTACTGAGTGAGAGACTGTAGGCCATCCAATTTCCCATATATTTGGACTCATTTGCGCCAGCTCAGTTTTAAACCGATTGAGCTGAATCTTTCACAGATTGTTCTTCTCATCAAAGGGCACGATTCTAGAGGGTGCCCCGTGAATTTTTCCAACTTTTTTTTCTCGCCATACAAATGTGGGCCGGTCTAGTGACGCATGCATGGGTTTGGTTCTTTTACTTTTGACCACTTCCAGTGGGACACTTTTAATCGGTAGCACTACCAGTAGTAAACTCATGTGGTATGTGCCTATTGTTTACTAATCGTTTATCAGGTTATGGAAAAAGCCACGATTTGATGTGTCGCAGGCAAGGGTTGGGTTCAATTTTATATTTAACCACTTCCAGCACTGACCACCCGGAACCGGTTCCGGAATACTACCGGTTTAGATATGGGCTGAGACTATGTTCTTGCTTACTGTTCATTCATGGGTTTGTAACATTTCGAATCCGGAACACCTAAATGGTCATAACTCCGGAACGGCTGGACCGATCCGAACCATTTTCGATAGAAAATATTGATAGAGAATTTTGTGTCGAATGAACCATTGGTCATCAAAATCGGTTGAGGTTTACTTTCAAAAAGTGATGTGAGTTTTTTTTGCCACACACATACAGTACACACAAAGACATCACCTCAATTCGTCGAACTGAGTTGATGAGTATATGTGACTCGACCCTCCGGGCCTTCTATCAGAAATTCATTTCAATAGTGAACATATAGCCTTTCCTGTACACTTAGAGTACGATAAAGGCAAAAATAAACTTAAACACTTTTGTTTGTTTCCTCATCGACAATTTTAATTCAATGATATTAAAAGACGAGTCAGGTCCACTTCGATACGCGATTCATTGCTACACAGCATCGAAAGACTGCAAATGAATCTCCAAACTGCGGAACTTAAGAATGTTTGATGCATTTCACAGAAAAGTTATTGCGACATTTGCACCCATTTAGACTTGGCTCGAATTCATTATAATCACAGTCGAATTTCACACACGACTTCGCAGCGGCTAGCGTACACAATTTCGATTGATTTCTTGACAGGGACGTCGGATGCACAACAGGTAAACAAAATAAGTTCGATTGGTGTGAAACGTCGCTGAGAAAATTAGAATAACTAGCCGCGGAAGTCCAATGTTGCGACTGTTCATGTGACTAACATCTAGGTTGCCATGGCCTTACAACGTCAGTAGCGGTACTAGAAGTGTCAAATAAATTTTGTATACCAAAACAATAGACCCTCTACAAGATGGACACCAAGAAACAATCAATTGTCACAATTGAAGTTATTAAAATAATTTAATAAGAAAAATGCTTACAGCGCCATTGGAGTTCTAGTGTATTTCTATTCTGGGAAATGATAATTCACTGGATTTTCAAATTATCACAGTAGTCTAAACATTAATGAGAGACCCAATACAGTTAGTTGAACATTTTTCGAAAAGTGAAAATCCTAAGCAACACACATGGTTACAAAACAGTCACGGCAGCGCATGTACGGGTTGCGTAGCAAATCACAGTGACTTCTGTGCAACCCTGACATACGCTGCCATGACTGTTTTGTAACCATGAGTGTTGCTTGGGATTTTTCTTGACCCTATATAATGATATCTGTTATTTTTTTTGAAATGCAGGGTTTGTCACTTACTTATGCATTGATGTTTTTCCACTACTTTTATTTACGGCTTTAAATGGGGACGCACTATCAGCCTTTGCATCCTTTAAGGCTGCCTTGATCTCTCTGAGGTTCTCGTTTGTAAATTTGCTATTTACGCACTATGTACAGAATTGCACTTCTTTGGTTTGATACCCTGCCAGGGTCGGATTTACAAATGTGGGAGCCCGGGGCCACAGTATTGTAGGGGCCCTTCATAAAAAGGGTTTATTTTTGCTCGTATAAGCCTAGTTTGGTGTTTGAAAGGAATCGCTCAAGAAACTTCTTGACCGATTCCTGGCAGAAACTTTCCACGGTGACTGCCATTTGAACTGTCATTTCTTCGCAACTGCGTACTGTGATCGAAGAAAAATGGTTTCTTGGGCGATTCAGGCACGGAATTTCCCATGCATCAAGATAGGCCGAAAAATTTCTTCTGAACTGCAAACAGCGCTATAACATGAAAAAAAACTAAAATAAATATAATAATCGTTACTACAAATTTATTTATAAAGGTATTAATATCGTTGTGGGAGAATTTAAATCTAGAACAATAAGCAGGGCTGCACATTTATCTAACGAGGCTTGCCGAGTTGGATAATTTTGACAAGTGCTGTAAAAATCGAGTTCTGCACCGAGTTGCGTACAACGTTTTTTTTTTTTCAAAATTTCATATGTTACCTTTTTTTAATTTGCTGTAAACTGCTCGGAAACATGATGGCAAAAATATTAATATTTAAGAAGAAAGGTATGTTTACCCAACACATTTCTGTTTGCTTTTATAAAGCATTTGCTTAAGGTGTCTTACTGCATCACTCAGTTTTCAAACGAATCATTGACTTTTTGCTTTTCAATGATTGTTTGCCTCTCATTTTTGAAGTGATAAAAACTGTCAATTCTGCAGCAACGCATCAGAAAAAGTATCATCGCAATCACTGCGAGTGAGCATATAGGATGATACTTTTTCATACGAATATTCGCTTTGGTGGCAGAGAATTATCACTTTGAAATTTTGAGGCTCATATGCAACATGGCTGCCGATGCTGATGATGCCGTAAAAAGCCTTAATACTATGCTGAGTGTAATATATTATTTTCCGATCACTCAAAAAAGTTTTTGTTGCATTTCAAGTTTGCAGAACTGCCAGCACTCCAAGGTGAGTAGCTTTTCAGACGAATGGTCGAACATTGCCACCTACTCAGATCAGCATGCATGTCAGCATGTTTAAGTTGGTGCTATGTTTGCCAAACATTGTCATAAATAGCACTGACATGACTAAGTTAGTAAGGATTGGTGACAAAATTGGATCAACCGTTTGAGAAATGGATAACTGTAGGTGGAATGAAGAGAAAATAAAAGTTGAATCTGTGTGATCGGAATCGCCTGGAATAAAAATGAACAAAACTATTGCCTATATTGCTAATATTTGTTCAGTGGATAAAAGTTTAAAATATACGAAAGTGTTACTTTAGTGAGAGGGTCATCAAAAAATAGTGAAAGTGCTCGGAATCTTTGATAGTAGCTAGTCTTGAGGTGAGGGGTGTTTGATGGTCTGTAACCCAAGGAAAAAGTTTCCTCGTAGAAAATTGCACTATTTCGGTTATTTACTTGATCAATAGGAATAAAATAGTTGGAATGCTAATAACATGACTTAAATAATTCGAGGCTTTCCACTCTCATCACTCCAGATAACATGTAAGTAGCAGGAAAAAGGTTTTATTTGTTGGTTTACCGAACATCCGTAGAAGCTGATACTGGTGTATGTGTGTAAGTTAGGGTGAAGGGAGGTGAGGGGGAAGTCGGCCATTTTGGCTGCCATTTTTGTACTCCGTGAAGTTTCATCTTAACAACTGATTCCCTTTATTGATCACTGGTGCCAGTTTCACAAAAACCCGTCACAACACAAAGTATGCAGATACCTTTTGACTCTATAAGAGTAGAGTTTAGAAGTTCTTCTAGAATTCAGTCGAAGATTTTCTTTAGGATTTCCGGTAAGTTTTCTTGAGAAATAGTACGAAAAAATATAAATAAGTTTTGGAGGCAAAATTTTAAAACTGAAAAATAGTTTCATATCACATATATCTTGCCAGTAGACAGTTATTTGAAGTTCTTATGACGTCTGGGTAGTAATGTTACGATAGACGGGGATACTTTCGAGGTGGTGGAGGAATTCGTCTACCTCGGATCCTTACTGACGGCTGACAACAACGTGAGCCGAGAAATTCGGAGGCGCATCATCAGCGGAAGTCGGGCCTACTACGGGCTCCAGAAGAAACTGCGGTCGAAAAAGATTCACCCACGCACCAAATGCACCATGTACAAAACGCTGATAAGACCGGTGATCCTCTACGGGCACGAGACATGGACCATGCTCGAGGAGGACCTGCAAGCACTCGGAGTTTTCGAGCGACGCGTGCTAAGAACGATCTTCGGCGGTGTGCAGGAGAACGGTGTGTGGCGGAGAAGGATGAACCACGAGCTCGCTGCACTTTACGGCGAACCCAGCATCCAGAAGGTGGCCAAAGCCGGAAGGATACGGTGGGCAGGGCATGTTGCAAGAATGCCGGATAATAACCCTACAAAGCTGGTATTTGCAGCTGATCCGGTTGGAACAAGAAAGCGTGGAGCGCAGAGAGCACGATGGGCGGACCAGGTGGAGCGTGACTTGGCGAGCATTGGGCGCGACCGAGGATGGAGAGCGGCAGCCACAAACCGAGTATTGTGGCGTACTATTGTTGATTATGTCTTGTCTTAATGATGTTGAACAAATAAATGTATGTGTGTATGACAAAACCAAAATCAAGAGAAGTTTCTTGCAGTTTCTTTTTTATTGTTTGACATTTTTTCTCGCGAAGTGAATTTTTGTGGGGACTCCTGAAATGTGGGGGCCCGGGGCCCTGGCCCCCCTCAATCCGGCACTGTACCCTACTATTGGATTCTTTTCGAGACGCGATAGTTACGTAGCATTCGTGGCTACGTCACACGTGTGACGCAAATTTTGTCGCCGTGAAGCGTACCTTTAGTATCGTTAGATAAATAGAAAAGTTTTCCTGACACAGGACGTCTTGAAAACGAAATCCGACAATTATGCTTGGAAAAAAATGTAAACTAAAATTTAGGATGGCCGATATTTCTGGGCCGATAGTTCTGGGCTAAAACCATACAATTTTAATATATGTTGGCCTCTATTTAATACAACTACTCTATACGGACATACGATCGACTCTACGAATTTCGGCTCATCAACATGTCTAAAATGCACCAACTCAAAAGCTTTGATGTTTGATTCTCCTATCATAATGTGGTGTAAAATGTAGAACAAATCAAAAGCCTTCTAATCTATAGAATTTTTTGTGGTTAATACTTGACAAGTATATGTAAAAAGTAATTTAAAATGTTTTTGATCGTAGATTTTTGGGAGAGACAAAGACACCGCTTGGTTTTTCTAGACTCATTGAATTAGGGTTTCAATAATATCTGCCGGTTGTCATAATTACATTCATTTCTCTCTCCGAATATCGGTTAAGACGTCGCCGGCGCCGCCATAGACATTTCGAATTAAACACACAAAAACGAGTTCTATACAAAATACTAAGCAAATATTTTTCATGTGCATGCTACTACATTGACAAAACTATGCCATTCTGATGAAGAATTAAACTGTTCTGTTATTCGGAAAGACATTCGAAACATCTATCACATTCGCTAGTGATTGTGCTGTTTCAGCAATGCTTAATAAATTAACGCTCCGGTTTGTTCGTACTCATTTCGTTTCAGATAATCATCTAACGAGGAAAGCACCTCCAGCTTACTCGGATGGCGTGTACGTCCTAGCCGGGTCAAGCCGGCCTTCGCCTCGGAAGCTGAGCAGGCTGTTCATGCGGGGCAAAGATGGGCTGCCCTCCATGCACAATCGCACTGCCATTCTGGCCTTCTTCGGTCAGGTCGTTACCAATGAGATTGTTATGGCCTCCGAGTCAGGCTGCCCCATCGAAATGCATCGAATCGAAATCGAAAAGTGTGACGAAATGTACGATCGCGAGTGCCGGGGCGATCGGTATATTCCGTTTCACCGGGCAGCCTACGACCGAAACACCGGCCAGAGCCCTAATGCACCTCGGGAGCAAATCAATCAGATGACCGCGTGGATCGACGGTAGTTTCATCTACAGTACGTCTGAGGCGTGGTTGAATGCGATGCGGGCGTTTCAGGACGGTTTGTTGCTCACAGACAAGGAAGGTACGATGCCGGTTAAAAACACGATGCGAGTACCGCTGTTCAACAACCCGGTGCCGCACGTGATGCGAATGCTCAGCCCCGAGCGATTGTATCGTAAGTATGATGCGCCTTTCGATAGGCAACCGGTATTGCTTTGCTGAATGATGATTGCTATCAATGTTCATTTTCAGTTCTGGGCGATCCGCGAACAAATCAAAATCCCGCCTTGCTCACGTTTGCCATTCTGCTTCTGCGGTGGCATAATGTGGTCGCCAAACGGGTCCGGAAGCAGCACCGAGATTGGACCGATGAGGAAATTTTCCAACGAGCGCGGAGGGTTGTAGTGGCCAGTTTACAAAATGTGATAACCTACGAATATCTGCCAGCATTTTTAGATGCCGAACTGCCACCGTATGCGGGTTACAAGGCCGACACCCATCCGGGTGTTAGCCACATGTTCCAGGCTGCTGCGTTCCGATTCGGACATTCGCTCATACCGCCAGGCTTGTTCCGGAGGAATGGAAGATGTGACTTCCGCAAGACGAACATGGACTATCCGGCGCTGAGATTGTGTTCCACGTGGTGGAATTCAAATGTAAGTTCATGTTATGTAGTTACTGTGAACTGGGATAACATTAATCAATTGTTCGTTTTCCTTAGCGGTCCACAAGTTGTTTTGAAAGTCCATGTTAATTTAAGCGTTTTAATTATTCACGATCATGCCTTTGACTTACAAAATACATTGAAAGTTGTCAATTTCCACGATCTTTTTTTACACAGGACGTGCTAGACGACACCCCCATCGAGGAGTTCCTGATGGGCATGGCGTCGCAGATTGCCGAACGGGAAGACCCGCTACTGTGCTCGGACGTGCGGGACAAACTGTTCGGTCCGATGGAGTTCTCCCGGCGGGATCTAGGAGCGCTGAATATCATGCGCGGCCGGGACAACGGCCTGCCCGATTACAATACAGCTAGAGTTGCATACAAACTACCAAAGAAGAAAACGTGGCGCGACATCAATCCCCAGGTGTTCGAACGGCAGCCGGAACTGTTGGAGTGAGTTTGTTGGAGTTTGACTGAGTAGAGTGAGTTATTTTTTGATGGTGTTCATGCTATTTTCAGTTTGCTAATTGAGACGTACGAAAACCGATTGGATAACGTAGATGTATACGTTGGGGGTATGTTGGAGTCGGATGGAAAGCCAGGAGAGCTGTTCACTGCAGTGATCATCGATCAGTTTACAAGGGTTCGAGATGCCGATCGGTTTTGGTTTGAGAATGAGGATAACGGGTAAGGTTTGACTACACGAGGTTTTCTGTGATTTGTTTTGTAAGTTTGATGAGCAACTCAAAAGGGTTTCAGAGAGTTTTCTGGAGATTTAGAGGTGTTCATGTGCAGTTTCAATGAGTTTCAAAATGATACAAGAGGGATTGAAAACGACTTTCAGAAAGTTCAAAATGTTTCTGGGGATTTTACGGAGTTTCATGTAGTTGCAGAATATTTCTAAGGAGCCCCAGGGGTTGGAGGTAGTTTCAGGAAAAAGTTCAGGTGTTTCAAGGGGTTTCAGAGGGGTTTCAAGGGATTGCTGGGAGTTAAAAGAAGATTTCAAGGGGGTTTCCGTAAGTCTCAGGAATGTTTTCGAGGAGTTTCAGGAGATTGTAGCATTTTAAGGGGAGTTGCAGAAAGATTTTGAGTAAGAAAGTTTCAGGGATGTTTAGATGGAGTTTCAGGGGTCATTCAATCAAATTCCATTTCAGTAATGTTACTTAGTGGATCATAAATTGAATATATTAAACGTTTATATTGTACCATACAATTCCAGAATTTTCACAAAGGAGGAAATTGCTGAACTACGGAAAATAACCATGTGGGACATCATCGTCAATAGCACGGACATTGATCCGGACGAGATTCAGAAAGACGTTTTCCACTGGAGTGAAGGTGATCCTTGTCCTCAGCCAGAGCAGCTGAACGCTACTTTGCTAGAGCCGTGCAACTATCTGGAAGGATACGACTATTTCTCCGGTTCGGAGCTAGCCTACATTTATTCATGCGTATTCCTTGGATTTGTGCCGATTCTGTGTGCCGGTGCCGGGTACTGCGTAATCAAGCTGCAAAACAGTCGTCGACGCAAGTTGAA